>NC_139649.1:14352560-14355060 GCF_964638095.1 Poromitra crassiceps | reverse complement strand
GCGCATACAGACAGGCGGGCGTGTGGGGCTTTGTGTTTAACACCCATCGGTGTTTAGTATTCTCTCCGCCACGCGTCCTTGCATCCCCGTGCTTATTCTTTCCCCCTGTTCTATTCTTTCAGATGAGAATACCAACGCCTGATGGAGAGAGAGAGAGGACGAGAGAGAGATAAAGAGAGACAAAGAGAGAGAGGAGGAGGAGGTAGACAAAGGCAGGGAGGGAAGCAACAAAATGCGGGAGTGTGTCCATGTTCCCCCAGTTCCCTCAGCCCTATGTTCCCTCATCCAAATGAGGCCCCATGTTACCTCAGCCCTATGTTCCCTCAGCCCTATGTTCCCTCATCCCTATGTTCCCTCAGCCCTATGTTCCCTCAGCTCTATGTTCCCTCAGCCCTATGTTCCCTCAGTCCTATGTTCCCTCAGTCCTATGTTCCCTCAGCCCTATGTTCCCTCAGCTCTATGTTCCCTCAGCCCTATGTTCCCTCAGTCCTATGTTCCCTCAGCCCTATGTTCCCTCAGCCCTATGTTCCCTCAGCCCTATGTTCCCTCAGCCCTATGTTCCCTCAGCCCTATGTTCCCTCAGCTCTATGTTCCCTCAGCCCTATGTTCCCTCAGCTCTATGTTCCCTCAGTCCTATGTTCCCTCATCCCTATGTTCCCTCATCCCTATGTTCCCTCAGTCCTATGTTCCCTCAGTCCTATGTTCCCTCAGCTCTATGTCCCCTCAGCCCTATGTTCCCTCAGCCCTATGTTCCCTCAGCTCTATGTTCCCTCAGCCCTATGTTCCCTCAGTCCTATGTTCCCTCAGCCCTATGTTCCCTCAGCCCTATGTTCCCTCAGCCCTATGTTTCCTCAGTCCTATGTTCCCTCAGCTCTATGTTCCCTCAGCCCTATGTTCCCTCAGCCCTATGTTCCCTCAGCCCTATGTTTCCTCAGTCCTATGTTCCCTCATCCCTATGTTCCCTCATCCCTATGTTCCCTCAGTCCTATGTTCCCTCAGTCCTATGTTCCCTCAGCTCTATGTCCCCTCAGCCCTATGTTCCCTCAGCCCTATGTTCCCTCAGCTCTATGTTCCCTCAGCCCTATGTTCCCTCAGCTCTATGTTCCCTCAGTCCTATGTTCCCTCATCCCTATGTTCCCTCATCCCTATGTTCCCTCAGTCCTATGTTCCCTCAGTCCTATGTTCCCTCAGCTCTATGTCCCCTCAGCCCTATGTTCCCTCAGCCCTATGTTCCCTCAGCTCTATGTTCCCTCAGCCCTATGTTCCCTCAGTCCTATGTTCCCTCAGCCCTATGTTCCCTCAGTCCTATGTTCCCTCAGCCCTATGTTCCCTCAGCCCTATGTTCCCTCAGCCCTATGTTCCCTCAGCTCTATGTTCCCTCAGCCCTATGTTCCCTCAGCTCTATGTTCCCTCAGTCCTATGTTCCCTCATCCCTATGTTCCCTCATCCCTATGTTCCCTCAGTCCTATGTTCCCTCAGTCCTATGTTCCCTCAGCTCTATGTCCCCTCAGCCCTATGTTCCCTCAGCCCTATGTTCCCTCAGCTCTATGTTCCCTCAGCCCTATGTTCCCTCAGTCCTATGTTCCCTCAGCCCTATGTTCCCTCAGCCCTATGTTCCCTCAGCCCTATGTTTCCTCAGTCCTATGTTCCCTCAGCTCTATGTTCCCTCAGCCCTATGTTCCCTCAGCCCTATGTTCCCTCAGCCCTATGTTTCCTCAGTCCTATGTTCCCTCATCCCTATGTTCCCTCATCCCTATGTTCCCTCAGTCCTATGTTCCCTCAGTCCTATGTTCCCTCAGCTCTATGTCCCCTCAGCCCTATGTTCCCTCAGCCCTATGTTCCCTCAGCTCTATGTTCCCTCAGCCCTATGTTCCCTCAGCTCTATGTTCCCTCAGTCCTATGTTCCCTCATCCCTATGTTCCCTCATCCCTATGTTCCCTCAGTCCTATGTTCCCTCAGTCCTATGTTCCCTCAGCTCTATGTCCCCTCAGCCCTATGTTCCCTCAGCCCTATGTTCCCTCAGCTCTATGTTCCCTCAGCCCTATGTTCCCTCAGTCCTATGTTCCCTCAGCCCTATGTTCCCTCAGCCCTATGTTCCCTCATCCCTATGTTCCCTCAGCCCTATGTTCCCTCAGCTCTATGTTCCCTCAGCCCTATGTTCCCTCAGCTCTATGTTCCCTCAGCTCTATGTTCCCTCAGCCCTATGTTCCCTCATCCCTATGTTCCCTCAGCCCTATGTTCCCTCAGCTCTATGTTCCCTCAGCCCTATGTTCCCTCAGTCCTATGTTCCCTCAGCCCTATGTTCCCTCATCCCTATGTTCCCTCAGCTCTATGTTCCCTCAGCCCTATGTTCCCTCAGTCCTATGTTCCCTCAGTCCTATGTTCCCTCAGCCCTATGTTCCCTCAGCCCTATGTTCCCTCAGCCCTATGTTCCCTCAGTCCTATGTTCCCTCAGCCCTATGTTCCCTCAGCCCTATGTTCCCTCATCCAAATGAGGCCC
>NC_139649.1:14335060-14347560 GCF_964638095.1 Poromitra crassiceps | reverse complement strand
CCCTACACACTATGCGATGCAGTGCCCCCCCCCTACACACTATGCGATGCAGTGCCCCCCCCCTACACACTATGCGATGCAGTGCCCCCCCCCCCCCCCCCTACACACTATGCGATGCAGTGCCCCCCCCCCCCCCTACACACTATGCGATGCAGTGCCCCCCCTACACACTATGCGATGCAGTGCCCCCCCCCCCCTACACACTATGCGATGCAGTGCCCCCCCCTACACACTATGCGATGCAGTGCCCCCCCCCCCCCTACACACTATGCGATGCAGTGCCCCCCCCCCTACACACTATGCGATGCAGTGCCCCCCCCCCCCCTACACACTATGCGATGCAGTGCCCCCCCCCCCTACACACTATGCGATGCAGTGCCCCCCCCTACACACTATGCGATGCAGTGCCCCCCCCCCCCCCTACACACTATGCGATGCAGTGCCCCCCCCTACACACTATGCGATGCAGTGCCCCCCCCTACACACTATGCGAGGCAGTGCCCCCCCCTACACACTATGCGATGCAGTGCCCCCCCCCCCTACACACTATGCGATGCAGTGCCCCCCCCTACACACTATGCGATGCAGTGCCCCCCCCCCCCCTACACACTATGCGATGCAGTGCCCCCCCCTACACACTATGCGATGCAGTGCCCCCCCCCCCCTACACACTATGCGATGCAGTGCCCCCCCCTACACACTATGCGATGCAGTGCCCCCCCCTACACACTATGCGAGGCAGTGCCCCCCCCTACACACTATGCGATGCAGTGCCCCCCCCCCCTACACACTATGCGATGCAGTGCCCCCCCCTACACACTATGCGATGCAGTGCCCCCCCCTACACACTATGCGATGCAGTGCCCCCCCCTACACACTATGCGTTGCAGTGCCCCCCCCTACACACTATGCGATGCAGTGCCCCCCCCTACACACTATGCGATGCAGTGCCCCCCCCTACACACTATGCGTTGCAGTGCCCCCCCCTACACACTATGCGATGCAGTGCCCCCCCCCCCCCCCTACACACTATGCGATGCAGTGCCCCCCCCTTCACGCGATGCGATGCAGTGCCCCCCCCCCCCCTACACACTATGCGATGCAGTGCCCCCCCCTACACACTATGCGATGCAGTGCCCCCCCCCCCCCTACACACTATGCGATGCAGTGCCCCCCCCTACACGCGATGCGAGGCAGTGCCCCCCCCTACACACTATGAGATGCAGTGCCCCCCCCCCCCCCCCCTCTGTTGAGAGACAAACAATGGGCTTTCCCTCGGCAAATCTCATATCCCTATGACACGCCTGCAGCAAATAAAAGTGGTGCAATTTGAAGGTGTGATTGAAAGCGAAGGGGATGTGGAGCATTACTATGGGTGCTGCTAAGGTTCCATGAGATGAAGGGGATGTGGAGCATCATTACTATGGGTGCTGCTAAGGTTCCATGAGATGAAGGGGATGTGGAGCATCATTACTATGGGTGCTGCTAAGGTTCCATGAGATGAAGGGGATGTGAGGCATTACTATGGGTGCTGCTAAGGTTCCATGAGATGAAGGGGATGTGGAGCATCATTACTATGGGTGCTGCTAAGGTTCCATGAGATGAAGGGGATGTGAGGCATTACTATGGGTGCTGCTAAGGTTCCATGAGATGAAGGGGATGTGGAGCATCATTACTATGGGTGCTGCTAAGGTTCCATGAGATGAAGGGGATGTGAGGCATTACTATGGGTGCTGCTAAGGTTCCATGAGATGAAGGGGATGTGGAGCATCATTACTATGGGTGCTGCTAAGGTTCCATGAGATGAAGGGGATGTGGAGCATCATTACTATGGGTGCTGCTAAGGTTCCATGAGATGAAGGGGATGTGGAGCATCATTACTATGGGTGCTGCTAAGGTTCCATGAGATGAAGGGGATGTGGAGCATCATTACTATGGGTGCTGCTAAGGTTCCATGAGATGAAGGGGATGTGGAGCATCATTACTATGGGTGCTGCTAAGGTTCCATGAGATGAAGGGGATGTGGAGCATCATTACTATGGGTGCTGCTAAGGTTCCATGAGATGAAGGGGATGTGGAGCATCATTACTATGGGTGCTGCTAAGGTTCCATGAGATGAAGGGGATGTGGAACATCATTACTATGGGTGCTGCTAAGGTTCCATGAGATGAAGGGGATGTGGAGCATCATTACTATGGGTGCTGCTAAGGTTCAATGAGATGAAGGGGATGTGGAGCATCATTACTATGGGTGCTGCTAAGGTTCCATGAGATGAAGGGGATGTGGAGCATCATTACTATGGGTGCTGCTAAGGTTCCATGAGATGAGAAAAGACGATGATAGTTTAAGCGGTCGACCGGCTGCTTCCTTGAGTGGACTGTGGAGGGCGCTACGCTTAGAGCAGATGAGACTCGAATGATCCGTGTGAGAAAATCAGATCATCGCTGCAGCAGAGAACAATAAATACAGCAGATTAAGACAGAAGACAGATAGCGAGTGCTGAAGATTAAAAAAAAACACAGCTGAAAGATTGCAGCCTTAAGGCCCAAACAGTAAAACCAAAGAAGAAGAAGTGATATGTAGCGGGGGAACTGACTAGCAAGCCGACTTCAGGAGCAGCCAGGTGAGGAGAAGCTCATCAATGAAGTCCAAAAGCAGTACTGACCGTTTACTGTTACTATAGCAACAGGTGACAGCTGACGATATCTCCGTTAGCTTAGCTTAAAACCTTATGAAGACTACAATTGTAAGGGTTGCAAACAACTGCCAGTGCCAACAGCTATACTTCTATAGATACAGTATTAACTGTCTGTTGTGTTGTCACATGTCAGATACCAAACAAAGAAAAAAGAGAAAGAAAACCTTAGACCATTGGTACTGTAGTGTAGTTACGTTAGCATAACATTCTGTATCATCTATCACAAATGTTTACTTATCTACTGGTCATAAAACTTAACCCTTGTACCCTGCTAATCCGCTAACCCTTAAGCGTCTGCTGGTCCATGTACATGGACCGTGATATTAATTCTTATTTTTGATAGTCTTAATTAATTATTTTTTTTATTTTTTATTGATTCTTATCCATTGGTAACTTCATCTCTCATACCTCATATCAACATTTCATGCTTACTGAATTTTAACCCCTCAAATGCCAGTTTACTGTATTTACTGTACAATAAAATTTTCAGTAGAAAACACAAAATATTATTTTTTTCCCTTCCCATGAATGCCACCTGGTGGCGCTGTGGTGGGATTATCATAGCTATGGATTGGTCACATTTATCACGGAAGAATTACTTTATTCCAGCTTCCATCTTTTGAGAATTGCAAATTTGCATTTTTTTAACTTTCATGGATCTTGATATTAGTACTTGTTTTTTATATTTATAAGTAAGTATTTTCTTATTTTTTATCGATCCATATCCGTTCCTGATTCCATTCCTCCCACCTCATATGCGTAGTTGAACATCCTGCTCAAAACACACGCTTGAGCGACACCATTTAGGCCATGAGCGAGGGAGCACAGAACTGGCCTCCATGGATGACGCTCTGACCGCCTCCGCCGCCCAAGGCGCTCCTTCGTGGGCATCGGATGTTACTGTGGCCCGCTGCGCCTCGCCGCTTTTGCGTGTCTCAACGCGGAAGTCATTGAAACCTCTTAGAACGGCATTGATCGCGACAAGATTACACATCTAGAGTCACTTTTTGACGCCGATTCCGAAAATGCTCGTCATGAGTCTCTACAACGAACGGGCGCGGAGATACGATGTAGTTTCAACTAAGGTAAGTTTTACAAAAAAAAACATGAAACTGCCCATTTTCGACTTCCAGCTAGTTTTCACAAGAAACACAAATGAGCTTCATCCTATGGAATCAAATAAGGGCCAAGCTTCAAATCATTAGTTTGCACCGGAAAATCCGCGTTCCCAGGTCATATGACCATGTTTCCATGATTGATAACTGCAGGGTATATTTCATGTAAATCTCCATGTAATTGGTTGCTGTGCTGTGCTGTGTGATGTGCTGGGGAAATAGGGGGGGGGGCAAACACAATAGAAACTACAAATTTGATGTCTTGAGTCGAACTGAGAGGTGTAAGATCAGAAAAATAATTATTTTTGGGGAAAGTGGCTGGGAGTCGAATTTTTTGTTTTTGTTTTTTTGCAAAATTAACATTGAAGTCAATGGGAAAACTATGCAATGGATGTTGAAGCCTTGTAACTCAACCAAATGTTCAATCAACCCCAAGGTTAGATATTAAGGTCAAATTTCAAGGTATTTGGTACAGGATGCCCGCTGAAAAAAATTAAATACATTAATTTTGTAAGAATTTCCTGGAGGTCTCAAAAAGGCGGTTTTAATGGAAGTCAATGACCGTGCCGGTGGACCTTAGCAGACGTTTAAGGATTATTTGAGTTTCTGGGTGCCAGGACGATGTTTTTCTAGTTTTTTCAACGTGAATTACCATAATAAACCATAAAAAAAACCTGTGCTTAATCTTACACTTTTCGCTCCAGGATTTTCCAAATTACACTTACGCCATTATTGCTTCGCACCGGCTGGGTGGCAAGCAGGACTAAACCCCAAAACACTTTTTTTCAGCTTTTAACCAATATATATGACTTTTGCACTTCAGCACTTTTTGTTTTGTTTTGTTTATTCGCCAATTGTATCTGTGTATATATTGGTGTTCTTGTCCTGACCGGTTTAATTTAATTGATATTGGTTTTGATTTATTGAGTAGTGTTGGTATTGCTGTGGGTTTTGTTTTTGTTTTTGTCCTGTTCTGTCTGTGTTCATTTGGAGGACTGAGTGCTGTGAAAAACCAATAAAAATATTTGAATAATGTTATATGGCAGTAAAACGCCACTGAATGACCAAATTGATATAACTTTTAACCATTTCGAGTAACACTGTTTCCATACGGATCACCAGCGTTAGTTTGTTGTTTATAACGTGGCTATATTCATAACGTTTTCTATCTCGGATGCGTTATTTCGAATCCCAAATAGGTTACGTTGGCGCAAAGCGTGTGGGTTTCAGGACGAAACAGTCTTGAGCCACTAACGTTATCTTTAGAGCACAATATTCCTGGAATGCAAGTTTAACTAAACAGTTACATGTCCTCGGCATTCTACATAAAATTAAGGTTTTACGGGTTGTTTCATTTTGTATGTTACATACTTATTGGCCAAGATATGTGATATGTGAGTGCCGTTCTGCAAGAAATCTGGGGGGTTTAGTCCTGCTTTAACTTTATAGATACTGTAAATCTAACAACAGCAATTAATTAACTTACCTGGCTTTAACGTTGTTCAACTGCCAACCAACAAAAAGCAGCAGCCCACACCCAATAGTTGCACATTAATGGGGGGTAGATGTAAAGCATATAAACTTGTGCTTGCCTACATATAAATAGCGACATTTTCACACACAGAAATACTGCAGGTTCTGTGGTGTCGGCATTTCAAATCTGATGCCTGTAGTGTGCCATACAGCAGGAGCATCAAATCTGATGCCTGTAGTGTGCCATACAGCAGGAGCATCAAATGTGATGCCTGTAGTGTGCCATACAGCAGGAGCATCAAATCTGATGCCTGTAGTGTGCCATACAGCAGGAGCATCAAATCTGATGCCTGTAGTGTGCCATACAGCAGGAGCATCAAATGTGATGCCTGTAGTGTGCCATACAGCAGGAGCATCAAATCTGATGCCTGTAGTGTGCCATACAGCAGGAGCATCAAATGTGATGCCTGTAGTGTGCCATACAGCAGGAGCATCAAATCTGATGCCTGTAGTGTGCCATACAGCAGGAGCATCAAATCTGATGCCTGTAGTGTGCCATACAGCAGGAGCATCAATGATAGCCTTCAGTATGTCTTTTAGCAGCCTTTAGTAGCGCTACAGGACATTGCCACTTGTCCTCGCTCTCCCTCTCTGGCCTTGCCTGCTCTGCTTCTTTGGTTAAAAGGTTTTTACTTTTGCATTACTGAAGACCATCAACTGGTGGAAGTGATTTTCCAAAGGCCTTTCACTGCCGCCGCTATCTGCCATTGCCAGAAACTCTGAAGCTTTAGCTCTGTATTCACTGGAGGAAGTCAAATTTATTTGTCCTCTTTAATCACTACAGTCAAGGGCTTGACATCATTCCCACATTATGAAACAATAAATGAAAAACACACACGTTTACAGCCTCAATAAGAACAAGTAAAAACTCCTGTGAGTTTAATTTGGTTTAACGAGTATAAAGTTGAGTGTCACCAGCAGAAGTGTAGTATCTATGCAGAAGTAGTATGGACGGTTTTAACTTGACAACAATAACAACCGTCACAACCCACCTGAATATCCGGTTTACTTCCTGTATGCATAGCTGAGCGCAGGCTGATATTCGGCTCATATTAAATGTTAACGTTAAGCCGTGTCTGTGTACATACTTTTTTTTTGCTATTATGCTTTTCGGAAATCTGCCGAGACAAGAACCGGTGACTGTGCTAGAGGAACGTGTGCATCCAAATATGGCAATAATGACGCCGAGGGGGGCGGTGACAAATTGACGCACTGGGAATGAGAACCCATTGGTTAAAACTGGGTTAAGTTTCTGTCCAACAACTCTGCGTGCAATAAGCTAGTAACTTTTGCCGTTGGTTATTCAGACTTTTTATTACTTTTATCACACATTTGGCATGAAACCTCTTCATCTGTCTGGGCATTACTGCTTCTCCTCCAGGGCGAATGGTCCCAATGAGTCACATTTTCAGAGATGTGCTTCGTATGTTTAGAAACACAACATCATGAAAGACATGAAGAAAGTGGATCTGAGCTACCTGTGTGAACATAGCATGAGTGCAGAATCCTTTCCACCTCGCCAAGACACTGAATCCTCTGTAGCTCCGCCCCCAAGTCAAATTTTAAGATCAGCACAACATATTAGCTATTGGCAGCTTCAATCCAAAGACATCTGTCAAATCCCTACTTTACCTTAAGAAAGGATGCACATGCATGCACACACACACACGCACACACACACACACACACACACACACACACACACACACACACACACACACACACACACACACACACACACACACACACACACACAGAGGGGGAACAATAGAAGTGGAGGGGACACCTGCTAGCCTGATAGACCCCCCTTCCCTTCCCCTTCTCCTGCATTATAGGATTGAGTCCAGGGCTGGGCTCTGTCTCTGTGAGCAGGTTAGCCATGCGTGTCATGCTGAGATCCACTGAATGATAATGAACTGAGTGTGTGTGTGCGTGTGTGTGTGTGCGTGTGTGTGTGTGTGTGCGTGTGTGTGTGTGTGTGTGTGTGTGTGTGTGTGTGTGGAGAGGAGAGGAGAGAGCACAGTAGAGAGGAGGAGGTATGCCTGCTGAATCACTCCATCCATCCTCCTATTTTCCAGTCTTCTTATTCCCTGTAGACTCCTATAAGTGGAGCATAGGGCTGCAACCACACTGTGCCAACAGGCTCTGGGCTCTGGGCTCTGGGCAGTCTCCCTGGAGGAACCCCCCACCCGTCCCCCCTCCAACGGGCTCTGGGCAGTCTCCCTGGAGGAACCCCCCACCCGTCCCCCCTCCAACGGGCTCTGGGCAGTCTCCCTGGAGGAACCCCCCACCCGTCCCCCCTCCAACAGGCTCTGGGCAGTCTCCCTGGAGGAACCCCCCACCCGTCCCCCCTCCAACGGGCTCTGGGCAGTCTCCCTGGAGGAACCCCCCACCGGTCCCCCCTCCAACAGGCTCTGGGCAGTCTCCCTGGAGGAACCCCCCACCCGTCCCCCCTCCAACAGGCTCTGGGCAGTCTCCCTGGAGGAACCCCCCACCCGTCCCCCCTCCAACGGGCTCTGGGCAGTCTCCCTGGAGGAACCCCCCACCCGTCCCCCCTCCAACGGGCTCTGGGCAGTCTCCCTGGAGGAACCCCCCACCCGTCCCCCCTCCAACAGGCTCTGGGCAGTCTCCCTGGAGGAACCCCCCACCCGTCCCCCCTCCAACGGGCTCTGGGCAGTCTCCCTGGAGGAACCCTCCACCCGTCCCCCCTCCAACGGGCTCTGGGCAGTCTCCCTGGAGGAACCCCCCACCCGTCCCCCCTCCAACAGGCTCTGGGCAGTCTCCCTGGAGGAACCCCCCACCCGTCCCCCCTCCAACGGACTCTGGGCAGTCTCCCTGGAGGAACCCCCCATCCGTCCCCCCTCCAACAGGCTCTGGGCAGTCTCCCTGGAGGAACCCCCCACCCGTCCCCCCTCCAACAGGCTCTGGGCAGTCTCCCTGGAGGAACCCCCCACCCGCCCCCCCTCCAGGTCCCACAATGTTTTTGTGGGTTCTGTAGCAAGTGGGGTTTTATGGGGTGGGGTTACCCCTGGTGGGGTTACCCCTGGTGGGGTTGCCCCTGGTGGGGTTACGCCTGGTGGGGTTACCCCTGGTGGGGTTACCCCTGGTGGGGTTATGCCTGGTGGGGTTACGCCTGGTGGGGTTACGCCTGGTGGGGTTACCCCTGGTGGGGTTATGCCTGGTGGGGTTATGCCTGGTGGGGTTACGCCTGGTGGGGTTACCCCTGGCTGCCATACATGTCTTTGATGGTGGGAGGAAACCGGAATGCCCAAAGGAAACTCATTTGATGCTACTCCACTACATTGCAGAGATACATATTTGACTTTCTACTCCACTACATTTATTGGACAGCTCTAGTTACTTGTCAGATGGAGATTTGACACAATAGATCATAATTATACAGTAACAAGCTTTCAAATTGCAACACATTGTTAAAGATTAAATCAGTGGTTTCCAAACTTTATGGCTTTTGTTACAATGTGTAGTCGGGGGCACACGTCAGCTCCATGGGACCCTTCCACCCACTAAACCTCACATGGTTTCATTTCAATAAATGTTCAAATGATCCAATATTTCAGCAAAAATCAAAGATTAGAGAAAAACTCCCACGACTGAAAACAGATTTTCGTGTCTCAGAACTTTGCTTTTTCTTCGTTCTTCTCTCATCAATCATCTCACGACGCCTCAGATTTATCTGGTGATCCTTTGGAGCTCCGCCTCTCGCAGCTCCACCAGTAGCATGCTGCTTATGCTTCAGTATTAATCATCCAATGATGTCATACAGATATATAATAATATATCAGTCAGATGGACCAGACCACTACTTTTACTTAAATACTTTCACTTCATTTTTGCTGCCAATGCTTATGTACTTTTTTCATGCAGTACTTTTAATGGGAGTATTTTTTACATTGCTACTTTTACTTACAGTAAGTAAAGGATCAGAGTACTTCTTTCACCACTCTGCTATTTCCCAACTCCTCCTCCTCCTCCTCCTTTTCAGTGGCTGCGTGTCGGTTGGAAGGACGGCCCCCGCGCTCTGACACACACACACACACACACACACTCTCCCACACGCACACGCACACACGAACACACACACCTCTGCCACAGTATGTGTCACTACGCATTCCACCTGCCTCTTCCCATCATACCCCACTCGTTCCATCTACCTACACTCTCTTTCCCTCCCTCCCTCCCACCCTCCTCCATCCCTCCTTTTCTCTCTCTTTCCTCTCTGTCTTTCTCTCTCCACCCTCATCAGCACCCCCACGCTGTGTGTCACCGCTGCCAGGGAGAGAGAGAGAGCAAAATGCCCCCGGCCGGCCAGACGGAGGAGAGCAGACAGGCGGAGAAGGAGAGAGGCGAAGACAGAAAGTACCAGAAAAGAGAGGGAAGACGGGAGAGAAGAGAAAAGAGAAGAGAGGGAAGACGGGAGAGAAGAGAAGAAGTGGCTTTGCAGCGCGGAGGAGATGCCTCCTCCATCCAGCGCGGTCCGGACCCGTCTGTGATGGACTACCCCCGAGGAAGACGCAGAGGAGACTACAAGGATTCAGACGCCGGGACCGGCCGGCGCTCGCCTCAGGGGGTAGGCAGAAAGAAAAAGAAAAAGAAAAACCAGAGAGAGCACAAACGTATATATATATAGAACGCGCCCAATCATTCTTCTAACAACTTCAGTTCTTCTGTCCCTTTTGGCATTTTTCATTTGGGTTTTGATCACCCTCTCGCTCTCTGTAGTATACTCTCTCTCTCTCTCTCTCTCTCTCTCTCTCTCTCTCTCTCTCTCTCTCTCCCTCTCTCTCTCTCTCTCTCTCTTGGGTGAGTTGTGTCTACAGGCTGTGTTTGGGACTCTGACTAATTGTAAAGCTATTCTCTGGACTCTGATGGAGAAGAGAGACTTTTCTGTCTCCCTCCATTTCTTTTTCATTCTAATTAATTCCCCCCTGTGCAGACCCTCAAAGAGTCTCTCTCTCTCCCCCCCCTCTGTCTCTCTCTCTCTCTCGCTCCTGTACTTCCCCCCCGATGTCTCTCTCCTCGTCTCGCTCGCCCTCTTTCTCTCCCTCCATCTGTCTGCCTTTGAGAAGCAAATAATTGGATGTGGAGATTGGCTTCTCCGTGGCTGAGCTGGAGGATTGTGTGTGTGTGTGTGTGTGTGTGTGTGTGTGTGTGTGTGTGTGTGTGTGTGTGTGTGTGTGTGTGTGTGTGTGTGTGTGTGTGTGTGTGTGTGTGTGTGTGTGTGTGTGTGTGTGAAACCACACAAGACGGTGCCGTGTGAGCTGGACAGGGTTGAGTGTGACAAAAGAGAGAGAGAGAGACCGGTAGCTTGAGACCTTCGAAGAGATGAAAGTGGCAAAGGTATTTCCCTGGAGAGAGAGAGAGAGAGAGAGAGAGAGAGAGAGAGAGAGAGAGAGAGAGAGAGAGAGATGAAGAAGAGGAGAATAGACAGGCGATGTGTTGTAATGCTGGCAAGCTACTAGCTAACTGATGAGAGGACAGACACACACACACACACACACACACACACACACACACATCAACACTTGGATGTAAAGCCTCTCTGGCTACACTTTCGGCTCTGAGGCAGGGCGCCAAGTCTCAAGTGACGAACAGGAGACCCTCCAGAGCCTTCACACACACATGGGCCGACACACACACACACACACACACACACACACACACACACACACTTAAACGCACTTACACACAGACGCTCACAACGCACACAGTCACAAATGGAACAAGAGGGACTCCGCTGCGCGCCTTTTCTCTTTTCACATTTCTTATTTTTTTAGCCACCTCTTTCTTCTTCTGCTGTATTTCATTATTCACTCTCTCTCTCTCCCTCCCTCCCTCTCCCACTCTTTTTCTCTCCATCTCCCTCTCTCTCTCTCCCTCTCTCTCCATCTCCCTCTCTCCCCCTCCCTCTCTCTCCCTCCCCATCTCTCTCTCTCTCCCACTCTCTCTCTCTCTCTCTCCCTCTTTCTCTCTCTCTCCCTCTCTCTCTCTCTTCCCCTTCCCGCCCTCACACATCTCCCTCCTCCCTCCCTCTCTCCTCCTCCTACTCCGCTGCTTAGCTCGTCCAGTCTCATTGTCCTCACACACACCTCGCCGAGTGTGCGCGCGCATGGCTGTGTGTGTGTGTGTGTGTGTGTGCGTGCGTGCACGTGTGTGCGCGTGTATGTATGTATGTGTGTGCACGTGTGTGTGTGTGTGTGTGGGGGGGTGCGTGCATGTGTGTGCGCGTGTATGTGTGTGTGTGTGTGGGGGTGCGTGTATGTGTGTGTGTGTGTATGCGTGTGTGTGAGGAGGGCGTGCAGCCAGTCATTTTCCCACAGCGCGGTGCAGGCAGCGGTCCCACGCCGAGGTGAGTGTGAGCCGCTTATTTCTTCCGTAACTCTTCAGTGTTTTGGGGCGTGTCCTGGTTTGAGTTTGTACCGCGTTAGCAGTGTGTGTAGGTGTGTTAGGTTGTGTTGTGCTATTTGTACTGCGTTAGCAGTGTGTGTAGGTGTGTTAGGTTGTGTTGTGGTACTGCGTTAGCAGTGTGTGTAGGTGTGTTAGGTTGTGTTGTGGTACTGCGTTAGCAGTGTGTGTAGGTGTGTTAGGTTGTGTTGTGGTACTGCGTTAGCAGTGTGTGTAGGTGTGTTAGGTTGTGTTGTGGTACTGCGTTAGCAGTGTGTGTAGGTGTGTTAGGTTGTGTTGTGGTACTGCGTTAGCAGTGTGTGTAGGTGTGTTAGGTTGTGTTGTGGTACTGCGTTAGCAGTGTGTGTAGGTGTGTTAGGTTGTGTTGTGCTATTTGTACTGCGTTAGCAGTGTGTGTAGGTGTGTTAGGTTGTGTTGTGGTATTTTCACTGTACTGTACAGACAGTACATACAGTACCACTCACTGATGTGCTGTTGGTGTTGGGGTCAAAGGTGTTGCTGCTGGCATTTGGATAGGCTTGATATGGAGCTAAGATTGTGGCTGAAACAGAGGCTCGTGCAGACTACTGGTGTGTGTGTGTGTGTGTGTGCGTACGTGTGTGTGTGTGTGTACTGTACATAGATTTAGGTAGTTCATTTACTTGCCATGCTGAATGAAATATCCACATTCCGGTGGTCGGAAACCTGGCGTGGCACACACCTTCACTAACATGATGGTGTGGAGCGTGCTG
>NC_139649.1:14328846-14331346 GCF_964638095.1 Poromitra crassiceps | reverse complement strand
ACTCTCTATCTGAACTCTCTATCTGAACTCTCTATCTGAACTCTCTATCTGAACTCTCTATCTGAACTCTCTCTCTATCTGAACTCTCTCTCTATCTGAACTCTCTATCTGAACTCTCTCTATCTAAACTCTCCATCTGAACTCTCTCTCTCTGAACTCTCTATCTGAACTCTCTATGTGAACTCTCTCTCTCTGAACTCTCTATCTGAACTCTCTCTATCTAAACTCTCTATCTGAACTCTCTCTCTATCTGAACTCTCTCTCTCTCTGAACTCTCTATCTGAACTCTCTATCTCTGAACTCTCTATCTGAACTCTCTCTATCTAAACTCTCCATCTGAACTCTCTCTATCTAAACTCTCTATCTGAACTCTCTCTATATCTGAACTCTCTATCTAAACTCTCTCTCTATCTGAACTCTCTTTATCTGAACTCTCTATCTGAACTCTCTATCTAAACTCTCTCTCTATCTGAACTCTCTTTATCTGAACTCTCTATCTGAACTCTCTATCTAAACTCTCTCTCTATCTGAACTCTCTTTATCTGAACTCTCTATCTGAACTCTCTATCTGAACTCTCTTTATCTGAACTCTCTATCTGAACTCTCTATCTGAACTATCTCTCTCTCTGAACTCTCTCTCTATCTGAACTCTATCTCTCTCTATCTGAACTCTCTTTCTCTGAACTCTCTCTCTATCTGAAAGCTCTCTCTATCTGAAAGCTATATCTCTCTATCTGAACTCTCTCTATCTGAACTCTCTATCTGAAAGCTATATCTCTCTATCTGAACTCTCTCTCTATCTGAACTCTCTCTTAGATGTCTTCACGGATCTACTCGGACCCGAGACCCGTACGGGGCCAGGTCCACATTGTATTATGGTCACGTGTGTCCGGGTCGGGTCCAATTCTATCACCACGGGTCCCGGGTCTGTTTATCATTATGTGTAATACCCGAGTGGGTCCGAGAAGACCCGTGATAAGCGCTGAACACGAGAGAAACACATGAAAACACAGTGCGCACCGCACGTGGCTTGTTGTCACAGCGAGAACTGCAGTGGATTTGATCGAGCACTCGGTGCTCCGTTATGTTGGCCTGTTGGAGTAATGCTCTGGGTTCGATTACTCATGCCTGCCTCAGTAAAGCCCAATGGTAAAGCCAAAGTTACATCTAGCCTTGCCTCTGTGACAATTATTGTTTAGAGTTAAGTGACCATGACTATTTACTAGAAGAGTACAAAACCACAACATGATGTCGGAAGAGCGGAGTTATGGAGTGTGTCAAGATTAGCATTGCGAGCTAACGTAAACATGTAAGTAAGTAAGTAAGTAAGTAAAACTTTATTTCTATAGCGCCCTTCACAGCACGAGTGCACAGAGTGCTTTACATAAATAAAAACAGCATCAAAAAGAATACAGGCACAGGAATAGTATAAAAAGGCGGAAACATAAAACAAAAACAAGGAACATAGGGAACAAAGGGTGGCTAAGAATGACTACCGTAAATTCCGGACTATAAGCCGCACCGGTGTATAAGCCGCACCTGCAAAGTTGACAATTTTTTTCTTATATAAGCCGCACCGGACTATAAGCCGCGGGTGTTTTAATGGTATTTTTTTTTTGTGTTTTAATGTTTAATTACCATATGTAAGGGTTCATGCACAGAGGGGATTGTCGGGAAAGAGATGGCTGTTTGAGGAAGCTCCCATTTATTAACATTTCAACAAAACAACATAACACCACCTGTGTTGTTTTTTACAGTGCACACAGTGTCATACAGTGTCATACAGTGTGGTGAAAAGAGGGCAAGAGAGGAAATTAAAACTTATTATAGTTATATAGGATTTATAGTTAGAAAGAGTGCTAAAAAAGAGAGTTTTTTTTTTTTTTTTTTTTTTTTTTAATCCATAGATAAGCCGCACCGTTATATAAGCCGCAGGGGCCAAAAAAGGCCAAAAAACGGGAAAAAAGATGCGGCTTATAGTCCGGAATTTACGGTAGTTGAAAGCCTGCCTAAACAGGTGGGTCTTTAGAAGACGCTTAAAGATAAGCTCTGAGGGAGCGGCTCTCAGGTCAGGGGGGAGGGCGTTCCAGAGCCTCGGGGCCGTCGCCTCGAAAGCTCTGTCCCCTTTGGTTTTTAATTTGGTCCTGGGTACGACCAGGAGCGCCTGGTCAGAGGACCTCAGTGACCTACTAGAGGAGTAGGGAAGGATGAGGTCAGTGATGTAGACAGGGGCTTGGCCGAACAGAGATCTATAAGCAAACACAATGATTTTGAAGTTAATCCTGTGATGAACCGGGAGCCAGTGCAGGGATGCTAAGATGGGGGTGATATGACAAGACTTTTTTGACCTAGTAAGCAGTCTGGCAGCAGCGTTCTGGATCAGCTGAAGTTGAGCCACAGATGATTTGTTGAGGTAGGAGAATAGGGAGTTACAGTAGTCTAATCTCGAAGAGATAAAAGCATGTATGGACATTACTAGTTCAGCATGGGATATAATGGA
>NC_139649.1:14321346-14323846 GCF_964638095.1 Poromitra crassiceps | reverse complement strand
TTGCTAAGCCCCTCCTCCTCCCCTTTCTCGTGTAACCTAGACCTCTGCTGGTGTAACCATCCTCTCCTTACATCAAAAAGCCATTTCTACCAACCTCCCAAAAACAGCCACCTCAACAAGTCATTGGTACTGAGCATGATATCTTTAGTTTTCGCAAACCAAGTCAAAATATCTGCCCATTTGGTGATAAAACAAGGAAACTGCCAGTGAGATGAGTTCTCCACTTCTTCTTCCCAATGCACAGGAATGTTCTAGAAATGAATGTGAATAGCTTGAAACCAGGAGAAATAAGACAGATCACTGTACTACTATCAAAAAAAAGTACACTTGATTCTACAAAAGTCCTTGGAACAAGTTGATTTCCATTGGAAATTATCAAATCCCCATTGACTCAATAATAGACTACATGACTTGTTGAGATGGAGATTTGACTCAATAATACATTGGTTCCCAAACTGTGGTCCGCGGGGCTTCACCTGGTGGTCCGCGGGCTTCACCTGGTGGTCCGCGGGCTTCACCTGGTGGTCCGCGGGCTTCACCTGGTGGTCCGTGGGCTTCACCTGGTGGTCCGCCAGAGCTTCACCTGGTGGTCCGCCAGAGAATTGAATACAGACAACCGTTTTTACATAATACACATCAACCCTGAGGAGTAGCCAGATTAGGCCGATTTGACCAGTGTTGGGCAAGTTACTTTCAAAATGTAATATACCTCATATTACTAGTTACATTTGAAAGTAAAAAGTTACTTTACAATATTACTGTCTGTGTAGAGTAACTCATTACTTATTGCACTACTTTTGAATTACTTTTACCAAAACAACAGCAGCAGCAGAGTGACATCGCAGCCCCGGAAAATCCCGAAAAATAATTTCAACCACCTTCAAGTCACTGTAAACCAGGGGTGCCCACACTTTTTCAGCTTAGGAGCTACTTTTAAAATGACCAAGTCAAAGTGATCTACCAAACATATTTATTTATATATATATACACTGAGTATACAGTGGAAAACAGTGGAACAGTGGAAAAACAGTGGAAAAACAGTGGAAACAGTGGAAAAAAAACTGTGGAAACAGTGGAAAAACAGTGGAAACAGTGGAAAAACAGTAATAAAAAAAAAAAAAAAAAAAAAAAAGTACGCTAGCTTGATAGAGCTAATGTACGGTAGCTTGATAGAGCTAATGTACAGTAGCTTGATAGAGCTAATGTACGGTAGCTTGATAGAGCTAATGTACGGTAGCTTGATAGAGCTAATGTACGGTAGCTTCGTATAGAGCTAATGTACGGTAGCTTGATAGAGCTAATGTACGGTAGCTTGATAGAGCTAATGTATGGTAGCTTGATAGAGCTAATGTACAGTAGCTTGATAGAGCTAATGTACGGTAGCTTGATAGAGCTAATGTACGGTAGCTTCATAGAGCTAATGTACGGTAGCTTGATAGAGCTAATGTACAGTAGCTTGATAGAGCTAATGTACGGTAGCTTGATAGAGCTAATGTACGGTAGCTTGATAGAGCTAATGTACGGTAGCTTGATAGAGCTAATGTACGGTAGCTTGATAGAGCTAATGTACAGTAGCTTGATAGAGCTAATGTACGGTAGCTTGATAGAGCTAATGTACGGTAGCTTGACGCTAGCTTGATAGAGCTAATGTACGGTAGCTTGATAGAGCTAATGTACGGTAGCTTGATAGAGCTAATGTACGGTAGCTTGATAGAGCTAATGTACAGTAGCTTGATAGAGCTAATGTACGCTAGCTTGATAGAGCTAATGTACGGTAGCTTGATAGAGCTAATGTACGCTAGCTTGATAGAGCTAATGTACGGTAGCTTGATAGAGCTAATGTACGGTAGCTTGATAGAGCTAATGTACGCTAGCTTGATAGAGCTAACGTACGGTAGCTTGATAGAGCTAATGTACAGTAGCTTGATAGAGCTAATGTACAGTAGCTTGATAGAGCTAATGTACGGTAGCTTGATAGAGCTAATGTACGGTAGCTTGATAGAGCTAATGTAAGCTAGCTTGAGTTGAGGAAATGAGTTGAGGTAAGCCGCTTTACATTGGAAACAAGTTGAACGATCTCATCCTGGCAGAATTTTTACAATAGTGTTACAAGAAAACGTGACGTTAATGCGCAAAACGAGACTAAACGACTTGTTATGGTGGATGTTTTTCACAGCTTGTGAAAATAGATACGGGGACGCTAAGTATCGAGCTGTGGGTGGGGGTCCAAGCGCAGGTGGAATGGTTGGGATTGGGGGGGGCGTAGCTCGTGTGTGTGTGTGTGTGTGTGTGGGGGGGGGGGGGGGCGAGCACAAAGCACTGGCCTGTGGAGAAGAGAGAAAGCGCCTGTGTGTTCCAGAGTCAATAGGCTCTTTGTCTGCCCCGGCCTGGGACACAGTTAGCCATGAGGAGAGACTGGGCCCTCGGACACACCATAATATACCTGAACACACACACACACACACACACACACACACACACACACACACACACACACACA
>NC_139649.1:14301346-14313846 GCF_964638095.1 Poromitra crassiceps | reverse complement strand
ACCTAAAATCACGTTTCAATGTTAAGCGACCTCTAGCGGTCATGTGAAGTATGACGCACGCGTGCCACCACGAGCATAGAGACACTGCATGAAATAGGCCACGCCCATCACGGGGGAAAAGCTCCGTTCATTTCCACACACCAGTGTCATTTTCCTTGAATTAAACATAGCTAAAAGCTGTTGTGTGGTGGGGCTGCGCAGACAACAAATGTAAAAAATCGCCAGTTAAAGTTTTTTTGTACTCCTGAGCAAAACAAGGAAGCCATTGAGAATTGGCGAGAAGAAAAATGTGGATCTAGCTGTCAAGGAAGTAAGTTGGAGTGTTCATCTTCCGTATATACGATCTTTTTGTGCAACACGCAACCATGCACGTGACATAGGAGAACGCCAGGATTGGAGGGGGGGGGGTTCTGTTTTCCCCCGTCTTGCTTCTGAACGATGACGCGTTACGCAGTGTCTCTATAGGCTGCTGACTGCAGTTACTCTAACGGCCACCGGTGTCAGTAAGTCAGAAGTTACACATAGAGCCTTTCATTTATTATTTTACCTGTAAAAATGAAACGATGTAGTATGTGGTCTAATTATGCAAGGGGAAATCTCTTCATCTTGAACTGCCTAAGCAGTTTAATCAAAAAACTCACTGTGGGCTTGATATGCACAAAAGAATAAAGTCGACTTTCTTTGTCTTTGATTTCAGGTATCCGCTTGTGCGTTCAAAAGACTTCTCGGAGATGACTCCTTGCACTGTGAAATCTTGGCCGTGAGTAAATGAGGGAGACATGTTTTAACGCCTCCTCCCTCCCTCTCTACACCCCCCCCCCCCTTCCCCGCCTCTCTTCCCTCTCGCTGGGCAGGTTGACGTGGATGTGGTTCATAAGATAGACCATGCCCTTCACCTGCGCCTGCTTCTGTGGCCTGAACGGCCTCTGCCGCCGCAGGAAGAAGAAGAAGAAGAAGACCACAAATGAGGCGATAGAGGAAGAGGAGGGCGAGGAAGTGGAACGACGGAGGGATCAGGAGGAGACGCAGGTGTGATGGGGCGTCGCCGCAGGTGTGATGGGGCGTCGCCGCTTTCACCCCCATCTCCACTGGCACTTTATCCTTTAACAGACTGTGACGCTGGTTGAATTTATGGCCCTGAGTACTGCTGCTCAGAACAGACTATTTCTATTACTATGTATGAGGATGCTATAACAGAACAGACTATTTATATTACTATGTATGAGGATGCTATAGCAGAACAGACTATTTATATTACTATGTATGAGGATGCTATAGCAGAACAGACTATTTATGTTACTATGTATGAGGATGCTATAGCAGAACAGACTATTTATATTACTATGTATGAGGATGCTATAGCAGAACAGACTATTTATGTTACTATGTATGAGGATGCTATAGCAGAACAGACTATTTATGTTACTATGTATGAGGATGCTATAGCAGAACAGACTATTTATGTTACTATGTATGAGGATGCTATAACAGAACAGACTATTTATGTTACTATGTATGAGGATGCTATAGCAGAACAGACTATTTATGTTACTATGTATGAGGATGCTATAACAGAACAGACTATGTTACTATGTATGAGGATGCTATAACAGAACAGACTATTTATGTTACTATGTATGAGGATGCTATAGCAGAACAGACTATTTATGTTACTATGTATGAGGATGCTATAACAGAACAGACTATGTTACTATGTATGAGGATGCTATAACAGAACAGACTATTTATGTTACTATGTATGAGGATGCTATAACAGAACAGACTGTTTATGTTACTATGTATGAGGATGCTATAACAGAACAGACTATTTATGTCACTATGTATGAGGATGCTATAACAGGGATGATATGATATAATGAGGATGCTATAAAGGGATGGGTAAACAGGCTTCAGTGTGCACAGGCTTTTATTCGAGACCAGAGTTAACGGGGCATTTGATTATTAAATTAAATCAGTTGAACGCCATTGAATTTTTAACTTGAATTGAGTCTGCCGTCAAGCTTTTGACTTCACCAGATAGTGTAATAATAACCAAATATTGTTTCCAATGCTATTCATTACTGAGGCTTTCGGGGCCATGCTTATTTTGGTTTCAGGTGGTTTCAGCCACCTCTAACGCCATCTTGGAGCCACACGACTCGAGAGATGGGGAGGTGAATCTGGTCGAATATTGATGCAAAAAAAAAGCTTGTGTATTCTCAGGACTTACCCATCCCTGCAGCAGTCCAATTTCCCCTGGGCAGCTGACTGAGAACCCATGCTTCTGCTGATCTGATTCAAAAAGAAAAAAAAAACATCTTTTTGATTGGCTCCTCGTCGGTCGCCATAGTAGGTATTCTGTAAAAGGTGTAAAGAAGTGGCTGCTCTATAAGAAATCCATTATTCCTCCCAGTCACACCTCTCAGTGACGGCCCATCTCGGGGCCTCTCTGCCTTAATCTGCAGCTGCACGGTCGGTGGCTGAATTGGAACCAAAAGTGCAGGTCGCATTCGGCACCTTCTCACCTGGCTGCTTGTGTCAGTTCAACTTAGTGAAAACGTCAGCCGGGTGAGAAAGTGTTACGGCAATTTCCAAAGTCACCCGTGGAGGCGCCGGAGCCCAGCCCATCTCGCTTTCCATCTCGCTGAGCCGGGGCCCGATCTGAGGCGGAGCAGCTGTCCAATCAGCTGAGCCGGGGCCCGATCTAAGGCGGAGCAGCTGTCCAATCAGCGGCTTAGCTGGAGTGTGAAGATGGAAGTCGTAAGGGTCAGAATGAGCAACGGTCTCCTCCTCTGATGCCGTAAGCGGGTCTGTCTCATTAACGGCCCGACAAGTAATTACAGACACACTCGCGCCGATGCAGACCCATCAATTAATGTCCTCCGGTGCGAGTAGGAGCGTCTGCCCGTAAATGCCACTGCGGTGCAAATACAGCTGTCACCTGTTTGAGTGTCTGACTCTGCGTGCGCGCGCGTGTGTGTGTGTGTGTGTGTGTGTGTTTCTGTCCCCGCATTGAGACTAAGACTGCAAGCAACAAGAGTCTTTCAAATCCGAAAAACAAGTAGTTAAGATATCTATTGAGCTGCTATAGCTTATAGCTTTTCAGCATGCACATTGAGACATTGAGACAAAGGCACACACAGCACGCACACGGGTCTCATTAGCGTGTGTGATTATGCATGGCACGTCCAGTCAGGGAGTGGAGATGTAATTAACCTTTTCCAGCAGGAAACAGATGCCTGGATGTCACACGCCCGTGCGTGCTCTCTCTCTTTCTCTCTCTCTCACACTCACACACACATACACACACACACACACACACACACACGCACACACACACACGTCTGCCGTCAGGGAAACAAAGCGAACGTCACTGTGTCACAGAAACAAAGCCCCCAAAGCGCTGCCTGGCACTCTGTGATAATCCCCTCACGCATATTTACATTCAGGGCTTAGAATATGCCTCGGTGCCCCCCCCCCCCCCATCCCCCCCACCCCACCCCTCTCTCTCTCTTTCTCTCTCTCGTCCTGGACCACACCTCCCTCCACTTCGTTCTTCCGCTTCCTCGTCCTCCTCTATAGGGCTGGGTTAAAGAAAGATCGATGTATCGATATTATCGAATCAATATCCAACTGATATCGATTCAAAATCCCAATATTGATAATTTTTAATATAATGCCTTTTCCCGTTAGACTCGCGTGGTTTGGTTCTGGAGATCTCGTAAACAGCTATTTGAACATTAATATTTTTAATAAAGCACCAGGTTAGAGGGATCCTTGTACAATGTACAGCATTAGTTCTTTGAGAATCCCTTTCATTGCAAGCAACATTGGTATTGTAACTGAAATATCGATATTGAATCGTATCGTATCGGGGAATCAGTGGCGCGATACCCAGCCCTATTTCACTCCCTCCCAGCAACTCTCTGTTTCCTCCACACACACACACACACACACACACACACACACACACACACACACACACACACACACACACACACACAGGGTGTGCTTCAGCTGTTTATCAGTGGATGGTACACAGCCTTGCATGGCAGCGCCCATAGATTAGCCCTCTCTCTCTCTCTCTCTCTCTCTCTCTCTCTCACTGTCTGTCTGTGTCTCTCGCTCTGAATATGGGGGATTTCTTGGGCTGGCAAAAAGCCGCTTTACGACAGATAAATGGACGTCCTGATGGTGCCCCTCGGTGTGTGTCTGTGCCTGCGTGGGACAGATTGTCTGTTTACTCATTCTAGCGCTGCTACGCGCAGTGATATGAGACAGAGCTGAAGCCATTTCACAGCGCAGAGCACCTATTATGATCCACTGTGTTACCACGCAGCCCTAATGAGACGAGCGAGAGAGAGAGTGAGCCGCTGCGTCGGAGGATGGGAAGGGTAGAGAGAGAGAGAGAGAGAGAGAGGGAGAGGGAGAGAGAGTGTGAGAGAGGGAGAGAGAGAGAGAGAGAGAGGGAGAGTGTGAGAGAGAGAGGGAGAGAGAGAGAGATACGATAATGAGAGAAAGAGTTGGAAATGGAAGAGGGGGGCTAATGCTAGACGCCACAGTCATGCTAATTAGCTACAGTGGATAACTTTCTGAGGCGGGGCGGGAGGGGAGGGGGCGGAGGGGGGGGGGGGCAGGGGGGGAGGGGGGAGGGGGGGAGGCAGAGAAAAGAACAGCCTGATCTCTCGGTTACACTCGTTTAATGCTCCCTCCATTTCACCTCTTTAATGAGAGGAATATTCGCTCCAGTAATGGCGAAAGAGTTGAAATTGGTAACGA
The DNA here is from genome assembly GCF_964638095.1 of Poromitra crassiceps. Classification (NCBI taxonomy): domain Eukaryota; kingdom Metazoa; phylum Chordata; class Actinopteri; order Beryciformes; family Melamphaidae; genus Poromitra; species Poromitra crassiceps. The sequence goes on along the minus strand of NC_139649.1, from coordinate 14,309,067 downwards.
TTTGTTGCTCACGCACGCACACACACACACACACACACACATGCACGTACACACTCCAGCCCAGTCGCCATAATAAGATGTTGCCATTTAACATTTCTACAAACCACTGACAGGTCAAATGTCAACGTCTAGGAACCACAAATATGTTGCATATCAACATTTCTAGATATGTGTATATCAACGCCTACACCTCTAGGGGGTCGTGTCAATAACGACAGTCGAGCACAGTGAAAACTCAAGTAAGGGTGTCATGATGTCCAGGGTGGCGGATGGGCATAAGCCTTTGCCTCTGACACTGGAGAGACCAGGGTTCGTGTCTCAGCTAGCGTGTTCAAAGTCTACATTTCACATTTTTGTTATTTAGCCATAACCCAAACCATAAGCTTAATAACCAAGTTGTTTTACTTGCCTACCCATAACTGAAGTTGTTTCATTTGCGTAACATTGTCAAATTTATTACTTTTTTATTATTATTTTTCTGATTTCCCCCCCCATTTTCTCCCCAATTGTACTTGGCCAATTTCCCCCCCCTGCTGCCCCGGGTCGCTGCTCCACCCTCCGCCGATCTGGGGAGAGCCGAGACTAGCACCACGCTTCCTCCGAGACATGCGCAGTTGCCAGTCGCTTCTTTTCACCTGACAGGGGGAGCTTCACCGGTAGCACGTGGGAGGATCACGCCACAGACGATGGGATTCAAACAAGACGCCCCAACGTCAACTCACTTCCTGTCATTTTGTCACGTGGGTTTTGCCCATGGTTTTCCACAGACACGCCCACTTAGGAGACTTTCGGCAGGTATGAGTCAATGGTTGACCACGCCCATTTAGGAGACTTGCTGCTACCATTTGTTAGAATTGGTGGAGCCTGCGGTGACCCATCTATATAATATCTACGATCACGCTATTCCCACCAGTTCCCTTCCGCCCCGACCAGGCGCCCCGACCGACCAGAGGAGGCGCTAGTGCAGCGACCAGGACACATCCCTCCCAAATCCGGTTTCCCACCCGCAGACACAGCCAATCGTTCATGTGTGCACGCCCCGACCAAGCCGGACGTAACACGCGGGTGCGAACCTGCGACCCTCGTGTTGGTAGGCAGGGAATCTACCGCCACACTACCCGACACAAACTCACGTTGGAAACGCTCCTGTGGTTGGACCTGTTGAAATGTTGTGATATGCAACATATTTTCAGTTCAGAACAAACGCATCCGTTGGTTTCGCAGAAACATGAAAATTGCCAGCGTTTTACTCTGGCGACGGGGGTTGTTTTCCTCCGAGCACCACAGCCCAGTCCTTTATGGATCACGGCAATTTTCAGAGATTGTAACTCAAGGACAAACGGCTAAAAATAGAGGGGTGGTGCGCGACTCCTGTGATAGGGTGAGGGAGGGAGGGGAGGGAGGGGAGGGGGAGGGGAGGGGGAGGGAGGGGAGGGGAGGGGAGGGGAGGGTGAGGGAGGGGAGGGGAGGGGAGGGGTGAGGGAGGGGAGGGGAGGGGAGGGGAGGGGAGGGTGAGGGAGGGGAGGGGAGGGGAGGGGAGGGGAGGGGAGGGGAGGGGAGGGAGGGGAGGGGAGGGGAGGGAGGGGTGAGGGAGGGTGTGTGTAGAGAAAACGAGCCCTGTCACATTAGATTTGGGTCAGGAACGAGGGAAGAGCCGCCGAAGCGGAGAGTGTTACAGACGGAGGGGAGATTCATCACTCGGCGCTCCCTATACCTCTCTCTCTCTCTCTTCTCCTTCAACACCTCTCTCTCTCTCTCTCTCAAATCCCCCCACCTCTCTCTCTCTCTCTCACACACACACACAGACACACACACACACACCTGCAAGAGACGGAGAAGGGGGGATGGCGGGAACGAGGACGGTGGGGGGCGCGGAGGGATGGTCGGGGGGCGAGAAATAGACAAAGGAGGAGGAAGAGAGGGGGGAGTGAATGCGTGAAAGAAAGCAAAGGTATAGGTAGGTTAGTAGGTAGGTAGGTTAGTAGGTAGGTAGGTTAGATCAGTGTTTTTCAACGTGCTGTCCGGGGGACTGCCCGGGGGTCTTTGAGGGAGGAGTTACAGGGGGGTCCTCAGCAAAATGATGAATTGTTCAAGTTCACCACTATTTCATGTATGAGAAGTGAACACAATTAGAGCATGTAGAGCAGTGATCCTCACTATTTCTTCGATGAAGAATGGCAGGACAAAGTCAATAGGAGAGCCACTTTTACCGCAAAACACCAAAAGCCACCCCAACCAAGCACATCTGCCTACCATTTTTTTGTTTTATTGTTTTCCACACACACACACACACACACACACACACACACACACACACACACACACACACACACACACACACACACACACACACACATATATACCAGTTTCCCCTAGAAAATCTTTCAGGCCTGGAGGGATTTCGAAACGTACCCCGACCGCAACGGTGGGGGCCGTCGGTGGCGACGCTAAAGTTTTAGCTAACCTGTTCACATCTATGTTCGCAATGGCATCCCAAGTATCATTATACTATTATGGGATGCGATGCGAACAGTTGTATTATGGGATGTGCGTTTCCCAGGCAACGACACACGTTGACACGTTTTGGAACAGCGCCGCACGCTGGCACAATAGTCAAGCAAAATCTCAGCAAAATGCTTATTGTTTTGAATGATTTGGCACCTTCTATTACTGTCAACACCAGTATTGTTGTATTGTAATAATATGCCATAAAGGTTTATTGAAATTTTGGGGAGAGCGGGGGGGGGGGGGGGGGGGGGGGGAATCTTTCTTTTTTTCTTTTTTTGCAATTTCTTAGAGCCGCGCAATGAGGAACTAGGATGTAGAGGAATGACTGTTTCGATGATAGTGTCACTGTTATCTCTCTACCTGCAATACAGTCATGGGATTCTGGACAAAATCATAGCTAGAAAGATATTCTAAGATTTGGGTTTCGAGAGAGAAAATCTCACCAAAGGGGGGTCCGTGACGAAAATGAGGGGTCCTCCTTGGTATGAAAAGCGTTGAGATATTCTAATATGAATCCATGCCGTTCTTGTGGAGGCTTCTATCGAATGCTCTTCACTGCATAATCAGTGCATACATACATACATACATACATGCTTCCAATGAGGAATGAAGCCTAATGGTGTCGTAGTGTCTTCCTCAAGGGAATGGAACCCCTAACCTTCTCCGCATAAATCCCATTCTCTACCCGTTGAGCTACGGGGGGAGATTGAACCCCAGTCTCCACCTCTACCGCTCTCCTTTCCTCCAGCCTCTCCTGCATCTGCCCATTATACCTCCATTACCATCTCCCCCCCTCTCGTCCACATCTGCTGCCTCCTCCTAACGAAGAGGAAAGTGATTGGTCCCTCTAAGGCTAATTAGGAGGAGCCAGCTGATGGAGTCACATGGTAAACGGAGTGGAGTAGATGGTGGAGAGGAGAGGAGGGAAGCGACGGCGAGCTCCCCGTCAGTCGTGCAGAATCAGAGGAGGGAAGGGGGGGGACGGGAATCTAGCTACAGAGGAGATTACATAGGGAGGAGGAGAGAGAGGGATATAGTGTAATTGAGACTGTAATGGGTTTTGTCAGCAGCACCTGTCAGGGTCGAGTTAAAATGGCCCGGGCGAGTGAGGAAGACAGGGATGAGAGGATGGGAACGAGGAGAGGAAGGGCCAATTGGAGTCAGGATCCCGGTGAGAAAGAGGCCCGGCATCCATGCCAACCTCACCTGATTGCCAATTTGTGCCAGTCTGCCGACATCAAACGCCAGTATGAGCAACACTCGGGCGCCACTGATTGGAGAGTGCTGGCCAGCTAAAAAGCACCCATACACACTCGATCCCGCGCGCGCACGCGAACACACGCTGAATCACACGCGCGCACGCGAACACGCGCCGACGCCCATCCGCACGCACTGATTGGACATATCTAGCCGTCTAACAAGGTGTCCGCGGCGATCAGACCTAAGCCTTGTGATTGGACGATAAACCTGCTGCCCGTTAAATATCTAATCCTGCCCCCCGTCAGGATAAAAAAAAAGGTGCAGCACTGATTAGATTGCCGCCTGCTGTTCCAGACTGGGGGCTGCGCCATGTTCATTACTGCCCCCCAAAACCCCCCCACCACCCACCACCACCACCAAGCCTATCTGTGAGCATGTTTGCCTGCCATCCCCAAAATAGTGTGTTTGTGATGGAGAGGCCACTCCTCCTTCGCTCCAGAGAGTCAGGTCGATATGCCTGAAGAGTGATCACGTTAAGTCAAAGTCAAATGTGTTTATACGGCCACCGAGTTCAATATCTCGATGTCCCCGTAAGGTGATATCAGTAAAGTATGTCTTCTTCTTCTTCGTGTGTGTGTGGTGGAGGTAGATGCAGATGTTCAGCCATTGTTGGCGAGTCCAGCTGCCTCTGCTGGACGGAGTTGCTGTTTAGGACTTTAGCACTTTTGGGTTTGGCTATTTTCACCAGAGATTCATGTATGACTCAATTAGGGCAACATGCTCGGCTGCAGCACCACTTGTGCTCTATTTGTGTTCTACACAGAACAAAGGCCATTTTGGGGGCAGATGAACTAGGATAGAATTAACTGAAATATGTCAGTGCCACAGGCTATTCCAGGAATTCTAAATTCATTCTCCATGCTATACATCATTAAAAAAGAGTGGTTTGAAACACCACAATTACTATGTTGCCCTCATAATGCAGAATGTATTTAAATTACCATACTTACTGTAAAACATCTAAACACTGCAATTAACTGCTGTGCTGCTATTCACTTAGGCTACATCTCTCTAACTGCTGTGCTGCTATTCACTTAGGCTACATCTCTCTCATGTCTCTGCACTGACCTGCACCATTATTAGGAAATTGAAAAGATAAGCTGTAAAATGTTGCAGTGGGTCTTGGTGGCTCTATTTCCTCTTCTGCTACTACTACTACTACTACTACTACTACTACTACTACTAGGGCATTCACGACTAGTGAATTTTACTAGTCGACTAGTCGTCCCTAAAGGTAGTCGACTAGTCGACTAACCGTTTTTAATTTATTTTTAATATTTTTTTTTTTTTTTTTTTTTTTTTTTTTTTTTTTTTTTTTTAATCTTTAAGAAAGAACATGAGGTATTTACACGACATACATGGACTATCATATCCCATATCCCCCACAAAGAACATCAAAACACAACAAAACAAAACAAGAAAACTGCATAAGATACACAATAATCCAAGAACAAACAAGACTATTGGACAAACAACCAAACAAAAACAATGCATTCAGCTCCTATCCTGATAAGCCTAATGACACTGGGGTAAAAAGTTCTTAAAGTCAAACTCTGTATGTGGTTGCCATATTTTGGGGATGTCTAAGAATCTGATTCTTGTAGTAAATTTCTTGTAGTAAATGTTATCCAACGTATGGTAGCTTGAGAGTTCATTCCACCAGTGAACTACAGCTGGGGGATTGGATGCTTTCCAATTTAAAGCTATGCATTTCCTAGCTGCCAACAGGGCAAGATCTATGTATTTACTTTGAATGCATTGTTTTTGTTTGGTTGTTTGTCCAATAGTCTTGTTTGTTCTTGGATTATTGTGTATTTTATGCAGTTTTCTTGTTTTGTTTTGTTGTGTTTTGATGTTCTTTGTGGGGGATATGGGATATGATAGTCCATGTATGTTCTTTCTTAAAGATATAAAAAAAAAAATTTTTTTTTTTTTTTTTTTTTTGCTAAAACGACTAGTCGACTACTAAGCACAGTGTCGACTAGTGGTTTTACTAGTCGACTAGTCGACTAGTCGACTAGTCTGTGAATGCCCTAACTACTACTACTACTACTACTACTACTACTAATAATAATAATACTTATTATTATTATTTAATGTTATTATTATTATTATTATTATTATTATGTGCTGTTTAGGTGACAGTAGCTGCCATTCCATTGACTCTTTGTTTACAATGATGAAAAGCAACTGGATATTATACTAACACATAGGATCTGAGAGCTGTTTTAGTTTCGGGGCACTTTGCATTACAGTATGTAAACGCCACAGTTTCAATTCAGGGTTCCAATTCCTTTGGCTCGACTGAGTCACCGCCACAATTTGGGTTTGGGAGCACTTCTGCTTAAGTGTTATGATTTAATAAGGCTTATATTATAAGAACACTTCTCATAAAGCACCTGCAGAGTCAGCTGCAGCTCTGCCAGCAAAAGAGCCAATTTATGTCCATTTCTGAAGTCCTGGAGTCCCTTACTATTACAGTATATTAATCTAGACAGTTAGAGAAGTCCTTGAGTCCCTTACTATTACTGTATATTCTAGAGAGTTAGAACAGTCCTGGAGTCCCTTAATATTACAGTATATATATTATTTGTTGCAAATGCTGTAAATATCAGTCTTTTTGGAACTCTGAAGAACTGTTGTTTTGGTGAAGGCTCCATGCGTGTTATGGACAAACTGTGTTTTAACTGGTATGAGGGTGAGTAGGCCGACAGGTGATGACAGAATATCAATTTCTGTGTGAACTGTGCCTTTAACTCAACTTCTATGGCTCCTTTAGGCTATTTGAGACACACGCAGGCTTTTCATTGAGCTGAGTCTTCAACTTAACAAAGTGAAAAACTTTTCTATTTGGCCCAGCGGCTGTAAACAGGTCAGGTGTACCATAATCTCATGCCAAATCGCCATCATCAATGGGAGATAAATCAATTTCTCTCTCCTCATTTTTTCTTCCCCCCGCCCGCCCCACCTCCTGTTCTCTCTCACACTCTTTCTCTTTCACACACACAAAGCACCAAAGCGGGTCGATACGCGAGCGGGTTATCGAGCAGCGGCTGTGGTCTAAATGAGAGTTTGATTTCTCAGGGGGTGTTAGCCCCTGTAACCACGGTGTCAAGTTGCCATCGGAGGCTTCTCGCCCAAACACCCGTTGATGGACTGTTTGTGTTTGTGTGCCGGGAGCGCTCAGCTTTTGGAACGCCGCTTGATTAAGTCGCACTCAAGAACAATACTTTTCATTAGAGTCTGATAGCTTTCATTAAGAGCAATTCACCAACGGCCACTAATGAGCTGGTCTGCTCTTTACCACATCACTCGGCTCGGCTGACAATGAGACACTTATTAAAACACACACACACACACACACACACACACACACACACACACACACACACACACACACACACACACACACACACACACACACACACACACACACACACACGCCCAGCCTCTTCAGAACATTTACTAAACTAGTGATATAGTTTAAACCGACAGAAGCCCAGCCTCTTCAGAACATTTACTAAACCAGTGATATAGTCCAAACCAACAGAAAGCCCAGCTTATTCAGAACATTTACTAAACCAGTGATATAGTCCAAACCAACAGAAGCCCAGCTTATTCAGAACATTTACTAAACCAGTGATATAGTCCAAACCAACAGAAAGCCCAGCCTCTTCAGAACATTTACTAAACCAGTGATATAGTCCAAACCAACAGAAAGCCCAGCCTCTTCAGAACATTTACTAAACCAGTGATATAGTCCAAACCAACAGAAAGCCCAGCCTCTTCAGAACATTTACTAAACCAGTGATATAGTCTAAACCAACAGAAGCCCAGCTTATTCAGAACATTTACTAAACCAGTGATATAGTCCAAACCAACAGAAAGCCCAGCCTCTTCAGAACATTTACTAAACCAGTGATATAGTCCAAACCAACAGAAAGCCCAGCCTC
>NC_139649.1:14276346-14291346 GCF_964638095.1 Poromitra crassiceps | reverse complement strand
GCTGGGATGCATGGAGGGCGTGAACACTTGTCTTTCACACCGGCAGGCCATGTTCCATCCTCAGGGTTTCCAAAGTCTACAGTACATTTCAACCGTAAGTCACATTTAAAAAAAAAAATTATTTAAGCCCTAAGTTGTTTTACTTGCCTAAAAGCTGTTAACGCTGTTTTATTTGCAAAAAACGTAAAAACCTTTCGTGTCAAATTAACATTGGGATTGTACGTATCCGTGGATTGCAGAAACATACAATGGCGACATTTTATTCTGGCCATATATCGGGTTGGGTAAGGTGACCAACAGGCCAATCTCCCCAAAACTTGGTATTTTTCCTTCAAAGTATATTGAATCAAAGAGCATTTTGCTTAGAGAGAGATAGATGGAAGAGACTGAAGCAGTAAGAGATACAACCAAATATAAAAAGAAGTGGGGAAAAAGTGCAAACAAAGAAAAGTGGAGAAGACAGTGAGGAGGGAGGGGAAGAGAGAAGTGTGTGTGTGTGTGTGTGTGTGTGTGTGTGTGTGTGTGTGTGTGTGTGTGTGTGTGTGTGTGTGTGTGCGTTTGGTAAAAAAATAAATAAAAAAAGAACAACAGGAGTGTGATGGTGAAGAAGGGGGTTGAGGAGCGCAACGGAGATGTGAGTAAGAAATAAAAGGAAGGGGGATGAAACGACGATGAGAGAGAGGGGTAGCATATATGACTGTGATTACTCTGTCAGCTTGTGTTAGCTTGAGTGAACCTTCAATGCAGCTACGCGTTTATGCCTCTCTGTGTGTGTGTGTGTGTGTGTGTGTGTGTGTGTGTGCGCGCACCTGCCAGACTCTTCTTACAGGGTTTTTAATGAGAAGGAAAATTCCTCTCCTGGGCTCGCCTAAGCCTCTGTAAACTCAGATGTGAAGGGGAAACAGGGAGAGAGAGAGGGGAATAGTACACTTCATACTACAATTACAGTGACACTCCCCCCATTTTCTCTGCTAGTGAAGACACACAGTGTGGCTGGGGCGGCAGGCTCCTCTGACATCCCAGAGGCAGGAAAACGAAGAGAAACAGAAAGAGAGAAAAAGTTGCTCGCTCACTTCGACAGTCCAAACGTCAGAGTTGAAAGCGAGCGACAAGAGGAGTGGGGGAATTTATTCCCTCTCCCTGTGTGTCAGTCTGCTTCTCTCTGTCTTTCTCTCACACTTACATACAGTAGCAGTACATCAGCCAGGGGTACTGAAAAACATTTTTTTTTTTTTAATTGAAGGTCCGCTTATGGATTTTACACAAGTTCAAAGGTCTGGTACAATGCCTGTAAAATGCACTTGACATAAATCAATGTTTGTACCTTGTCCATAACATAATTTAAACATAACTTTACACACATTCAATACAGTATAGTGGCTTGGATCAGTGGATAAATGTTTGTTCACTGACCCAATTGTTCAACACATTCTCATACTGAAACGACAGAATAGGTCTTTTCCATTGACTCCCAAAACGAAGCGAGTCGAGCCATGGGTTCCGCCAGGGAGAGTCCAGGCCCCAGTGCCGTAACGCAGTTTCCTGGTTGAAAACGGTGTCGTGTTTGCTGGTTTATGTTTAGGCAAACAACTTGGTTGGGTTTAGGCAAGTAAAACAGCTTGGTTAAGGTTATGGTTTTGGTTCGGGGGTTAAAAACACAACAAAACGCCGGGGGGCGAAGCCGCTTCTCTCGCTTGCTCTGAAATCTGATTGGCCACCCCATGCAGGTGTGCCACCCCAAAATCCTGAGGGCGCCAGCATCATTAAGACAGTACATGATTGTCTTTCTGAGGCTGTTTCAGGCTCAGTACAGCTAGAGGGAAGATACTGGCATCATAACATTTGGGCAGGGGGGAAACTGGCATGGCCATTTTCAAAGGGGTCCCTTGACCTCTCACCTCAAGATGTCTGAATGAGCATGACGTGTTCTATGGGTACCCACATGTCTCACCTTTACAGAGCTAATCCCATGCCGTTTTTGGCAAAAACCATGCCGTTTTTTGCACGCCGTATAAATTAGTTATTTTCACCGATTCTATTTGAACAGTTCTGCATTGGGTCCCTAATAGGCACATTTACAACAACGGGCTTTCTGAGCAATTTCCAGAACAGACCTGCTCGCCACCCAATCGCCGAAACATTGAATTCTTACCGAAATCTTCAAATGTCAAAACAAAGCTTTTCATACCAAATAACAGCTACAGTGTTCCTCAAGGACTTGGTGTCGTAAAGTGGTATTTTGGAGGGATTATTGATCATTTTTATAAATTCTCAAATGGTCAAAAATGGTTACGTCTTGCACCAAATGGTATCAACCCAAAAATTGCTGCAATATGAGACAGAAATGAGCATGGGCATGGCCATCATTATAAGTTCCATCATAATGTTCTTCTAAGCCCTTATACACTCTAAACTTTCAACATTTGAATAGACGCCTAACCAAAACGCAATGTTTATTACAGATTTATGAGTAGAAAAACATGACAGTGCTGAGCTGCATCTCAAATTATTCTTCAGGGTCCCAGCTTTCAGATGATGTGTACCACTTCTATGTGGCACATATAAAGATCCCCTATCCTAAAGATCCCCTATCCCCCACTAAAGAAAAAGACGAAAATTGGTGTCTGGTCGCGAGAGGTGGAGTAGAAGAGGCTGATGGCCATGTTAGACAGGTAATTCCAGAACGATGCTCCTTGACACAGAAAATAGGAAAATAAATTGAAGGGCGAGCAGCTGGATTTCATTTACACCACCAGTTAACATCCACCTGTTCCTCCGGCACGCTAGGATGGGGAGGAGAAAACAACAGCAGAGATCCCACAGACACCCAGTCTGTGTTACTGGTGGAACAGTGACACCCGATGTCAGCGTACGGTACTGCAGCTGCCTCGGGGACGCCAGATACACACGTTGACGCTGATGCAGCCGGTCTCATTAAAATCCTTGATGATTGAGGTCGGATAGATCTGAAAAGTATAGATGTAAGATGCAGTCGACCTGCTTTTTTATCACACTACATCTTTGTAGCGTCCGCATCTGGGCCGGCAGCCTCAGTGTGTGTGTGTAGGCCTGTGTGTGTGTGTGTGTGTGTGTGTGTGTGTGTGTGTGTGTGTGTGTGTGTCTGTCAAAGCCCCAGCCTCTCTGACTGTTATCAGAAGAAGTCTGATTTCAGCCCAAGCTGTCTGTTCTCTGTGTGAACCGCTTGGGATTTGGGGCCAACATGGTTGTTAGATAGCTAGGCGTCAGGATTGAGGGCGTTTCCCTCAGGAGATAAGAGAGCTGTATGGGTGACCACGTCGCAGCCTGGCAGACTCTCGTTTCCAGCCAGGGATAACAGGAAGAAGGTCAAAAAATACTGTCGCACTGATCCACGCACTGAGATTTAATCCAAGTGTGATGGCAAATTTGTGAGCACTGTTTGTACCGTCTGACTTTTTTAGTGCACAGACAAAACCCCCATAAAGATCTATTGAGTTCTGATCTATCCCTTTCTTTAATAAAGCTGCATTTTGTGTTCCATGTGTGCACTTCATACTGAGGGTTTACATGCATATTCATATTCTGTTTGTTCCATTTGTAGTTGGTGCATGGAAACCCCCTATCTTGTTTACTGTGACGACCTGGTCTGTCACGTCATTGTTAGTTGTCATTGGTCAGATGTCATTCATGTTACCATCATGTCATTTATGAGCAGTCATTGGTTAGTTTAAAGGAGAATTCTGGTTTGTTACAACCTGGACCTTATTTCCAGCTTTAAATATTATTTTTAAGTCACCCTGATAAGTTCGGTTTTATTCCCATGGACTGAAACGATATGTTTTGAACTGTGACCTGAAAATGGGGAATGGAGCATGTAAAATGCTTGAATTTACCTCCTGTAAAAAGCTTATTTTCTGACAGGATATGACACTCATATCGTTATTATATCAAATAGACAATGAGAAAATGCACTATCTATTTACCTTGCTGCAGCTGGCTCAGCTCTGTTTGCTGTCAGTCACATTGGTAGATACAGTAGCAGCTCCTGTTCCACCAGCTCCTCAGTTTGTGATCCATATGACGTTATTCCAGCTCAAATAAATACGTTTGGCCATTGAATTCAAATGCAGCGGTGTTTAGCATGCTATGCTAGCTACAGATCAACTGCTCTGAGGTCTCAACTCTGCCCTGCAAGTCCCACATCCGGGTCATGTCAAAGGGTCATGTCAAAGCACTTCCGGGTGACTTGCATGGTCTGTATTTGATCTGTTGTTCGCATAGCATGCTAACTTGCTGATATTTCTCTGTTTTTGATAATATAGACGATTCATTTGAATTCAATGGCCGCCTGTATTTATTTGAGCTGGTCCGGAATAACGTCGTATGGATTACAAGGGGAACAGGAGCTGCTATCAATGTGACGGACAGCAGAGCCAGGGTGAACCATGTTGAATACATTGTTAATTTTCTCATTGTCTATATATGATATAATAACGATATGAGCCGCTGCGTGTCGGAAAATAAGCTATTTACAGGACATAAATACAAGCATTTCACTTCTCCTCGTTTTCCGATCGCAGTTCAAAACAAATGATTGTTTCAGTGCATGGGAATCAAACCGAACTGATCAGGGTGACTTCAAAATCATATTTCAATCATAGTCACCACTACCAATGTACCTGGCATTGCCCGGGTTAAATAGGCACATAGCAATACAATTACGCCTTTTGCTTGGCCGGAAATGGTGGTGGTGTCGAAAGTGGTTTGTAGAGCTTTCCAACCTGCCCATTACCTTCCCTGGATCATAACCCCACTGCCATGGAAATGTTCAGCCCAAACCCAACTTGGCATGTTTAGCGTGAGGTGGTTTCCAGGACTTTACAGGTGGTTCCAGGACTGCACCAACCTGCCCACGACCTTCTCCGGATCATAACCCGCCACCATACATGTTTTCAGCCCAATCCGACCTGGGGTGGGCCGGGGCATGAGGTGGATTCCACTCCAGGACTTCTCAGGTGGCTCCATGAATGGCCATGATCTTCCCTGGATCATAAGCCAGCGCCGTGCTCATTTTTTAGCCCAATCCGAGCTTGCCAGAGGGTGGCCTTACCGAGTGAGTCCGACGTCATTTCCCCTTGAAGCGGGAGTGCGGGGATGTTTTCTTCTAATGAGAGGCCAAGAGAAGCCGTGAGAGCCATGGGAAGCGGGCGCATGGTGAGAGGAATGTTTGCTATGTGGGACTCTGAGGGGATATTGCCAACCGTGAATGAACTGATGACACCGAACTCCAGTGGACGTTTGGCCAGTTTATGTATGTAGCAGTTTGTTTATGGGCCGTTTCAGTGGTCCCCTCCTCCTGCATCACGCTGGAGTCTCGTTCAGTAAACAACGAGCGCGAGCTGACCAGATGGCCGATGGCTTGCCGAGCAGAGGGCTGCGCCGGAGAGCGGGTCTGGTCTGGACCGGGCCGGGCCGGGCACGTGGCTCTACCACGAGGAGGTTAACTTAACGCAGAGAGAGCGATGCTGGCTGGAGCAGTGCTACTTCGAGGTTAAAGGGCCCGAAAGGCCTTCACTCCTAAGCTATGTCATATCGATGCTAGCAGCAGCCCAAACCAAACGTTACCTTTCAGTGTGCGCTGTCTTTGATTGTGCTAAATGAATGTTACCAACCTAAACTAAGTAAAGTAGTTTGATAATAGATTAGAGAAAGACATTCAAAGCTGCCCCTTAACATTACCCTAACCAGGAAAGGCCCTTGCTGGCTGTGTGACATGTTGCATTCGAGTATATTCTAACATGTAAACACGTTAACCCACATTGTTGGGTTTTTAACGAGCAAAACAACAGGCCTCTAATGAATGCAGTGGGAAAACGACAGAACATTCGACTGTCTTCACGTACGCAGGGAGATGAAAACACCGGTTACGGATCGTTCCACGTAAACGCCTTCCGTAGCCTATGACCGGCGTAGCTGTGGCTCATACTTGTGTTAACGTTAACGTCCGTGCAAACACACTCGCTGTGCATCTCCTTGAGCTGTTTCACCGTGGGATTCACACACTTCCAAGGACATGAAAGAGAGATCTAGCCGGTAATGATAACATCCCTCGTCTCGTCTCGCAGCGAGGAGACAGGAAGGAGATTTCGCTGTCTTTCCACTTCTGATGCAATGTCTTATTCATCACAAGCCTATCGCAGCCTTCAGAGAGTCTCTGGGCTTTTCCCTCTCTCTTTTCCGGGCACCTCCGGGGAAATGTACTTCTGATCCGGATTGGAATTGGATAAAAAAAAGAAATCAAAATTTTCAGGAACCCAATATCCAGTGTCTTTGGTGTGGCTTGGCAGGCTTTTAATGCGTTTAAATGGTAAAGCTCCCTGTGGAAGTAGGTGTGCTGATAGGAAACCATTCGAACCAATCCCCGGTGTTTCCTTCAAGGAGAGTGTTTGATTTTCTCTCTCGCTCTCTTTCATCCTCCCCTCTCTGGTACATGTTGTGTATACTCTCATTCTTCCATCCTCATCTCTGTTTGTTCTGATAACGAGCATAGAGGCACTCTCATCCTGCCCACAGGGAGAGCGATGGAGCCAGAGACAGAGAGAGTTAGAGTAGAGAGAGAGAGAGTTAGAGAGTTAGAGTAGAGAGAGAGAGAGTTAGAGAGTTAGAGTAGAGAGAGAGAGAGTTAGAGAGTAGAGAGAGAGAGAGTTAGAGAGTTAGAGTTACAGAGTAGAGAGAGAGTTTAGAGTAGAGAGAGAGAGTTAGAGAGTAGAGAGAGAGAGAGTTAGAGAGTGAGAGTTACAGAGTAGAGAGAGAGTTTAGAGTAGAGAGAGAGAGTTAGAGAGTAGAGAGAGAGAGAGTTAGAGTAGAGAGAGAGAGAGTTAGAGTTACAGAGTAGAGAGAGAGTTAGAGTAGAGAGAGAGAGAGTTAGAGAGTTAGAGAGTAGAGAGAGAGTTAGAGTAGAGAGAGAGAGAGTTAGAGTTACAGAGTAGAGAGAGAGAGAGTTAGAGAGTTAGAGTTACAGAGTAGAGAGAGAGTTAGAGTAGAGAGAGAGAGCTAGAGTAGAGAGAGAGAGTTAGAGTAGAGAGTAGAGTTAGAGAGTAGAGAGAGAGAGTTAGAGTAGAGAGAGTTTAGAGAGTAGAGAGAGAGAGTTACAGAGTAGAGAGAGAGTTAGAGTAGAGTGAGAGAGAGTTAGAGTTACAGAGTAGGGAGAGAGAGTTAGAGAGAGAGAGTTACAGAGTAGAGAGAGAGAGTTAGAGAGTAGAAGCGAGAACACTGTTTTCATAGGAGACTCCTTGTGTCCCACTTTTGCCATAATGGCCTATTTGTGAACCACAATCTCACTCCAGCACCTCGCCTCTGACGCCTGGTCTATTTTAAATAATGCAGCGTATGGCTCCCCAGACATGTAATTATCAGTGTGTGCACGCATGTGTGTTTGGACGTGTGTACGTATGCACGTGTGTGTGTGTGTGTGTGTGTGTGTGTGCGTGTGTGTGCGGGTGTGTGTGTGCGGGTGTGTGTGTGCGGGTGTGTGTGTGTGTGTGGGTGTGTGTGTGTGTGTGTGTGTGCGTGTGTGCGTGTGTGTGGGTGCGCGCACGCGCTTCCGACTATGTGGGAGGCCGACTCCCGCGCGTCTCATCTGTCAGCCTCGGCAGGGTTGCCATGGAAACGACAGAGGGTCGACAGAAGTAATGAAGAAGCTCTGGATTGGTTGCAGGGTGACCTTGGGGAAGGGGGGGGTGGGGGGGGGGGGGGACGCCGCCAGAGCCACGTCTCCAGGTAGGAAGCACAAGGCGATCACATCACGTACGTCCTCGCTAACTTAGTTGAAGGGGGTTGGGAGGGGTTGCTACCCACAATGCATTGCGACAAGTCTCTCCCCACCCCACCCCTCCCTCCCTGCCACCTTGTCAATCTCATGCTCAAGCCTGCCAATTTATTCCTCCACTTCTTCCAGACGCTTCTGAGAGAAGTTCCAGACGTCACGAGACGTTCAGAGAGACGTTCAGTCACTAACCCATCGGTGGCTTTTTATCAAAACAGCCAGTCAAAACGCTCCCATTGTGCACCGAGGCTCTACTGGCCCCGCTGCAGATCAGCAGAGCGCCGCAGGAGCGCTCGGCTCTTAATCAGAGGCTGATGGAGTGGCCTGGAAGGCAGGTGGAGGCTCTTAATCAGAGGCTGATGGAGTGGCCTGGAAGGCAGGTGGAGGCTCTTAATCAGAGGCTGATGGAGTGGCCTGGAAGACAGGTGGAGGCTCTTAATCAGAGGCTGATGGAGTGGCCTGGAAGCCAGGTGGAGGCTCTTAATCAGAGGCTGATGGAGTGGCCTGGAAGCCAGGTGGAGGCTCTTAATCATAGGCTGATGGAGTGGCCTGGAAGCCGGGTGGAGGCTCTTAATCAGAGGCTGATGGAGTGGCCTGGAAGCCAGGTGGAGGCTCTTAATCATAGGCTGATGGAGTGGCCTGGAAGCCAGGTGGAGGCTCTTAATCAGAGGCTGATGGAGTGGCCTGGAAGCCAGGTGGAGGCTCTTAATCAGAGGCTGATGGAGTGGCCTGGAAGCCAGGTGGAGGCTCTTAATCAGAGGCTGATGGAGTGGCCTCTGGAAGCCAGGTGGAGGCTCTTAATCAGAGGCTGATGGAGTGGCCTGGAAGCCAGGTGGAGGCTCTTAATCAGAGGCTGATGGAGTGGCCTCTGGAAGCCAGGTGGAGGCTCTTAATCAGAGGCTGGTGGAGTGGCCTCTGGAAGCCAGGTGGAGGCTCTTAATCAGAGGCTGATGGAGTGGCCTGGAAGCCAGGTGGAGGCTCTTAATCAGAGGCTGATGGAGTGGCCTGGAAGCCGGGTGGAGGCTCTTAATCAGAGGCTGATGGAGTGGCCTCTGGAAGCCAGGTGGAGGCTCTTAATCAGAGGCTGATGGAGTGGCCTGGAAGCCGGGTGGAGGCTCTTAATCAGAGGCTGATGGAGTGGCCTGGAAGCCGGGTGGAGGCTCTTAATCAGAGGCTGATGGAGTGGCCTGGAAGCCAGGTGGAGGCTCTTAATCAGAGGCTGATGGAGTGGCCTCTGGAAGCCAGGTGGAGGCTCTTAATCAGAGGCTGATGGAGTGGCCTGGAAGCCAGGTGGAGGCTCTTAATCAGAGGCTGATGGAGTGGCCTGGAAGCCAGGTGGAGGCTCTTAATCAGAGGCTGATGGAGTGGCCTGGAAGCCAGGTGGAGGCTCTTAATCAGAGGCTGATGGAGTGGCCTGGAAGCCAGGTGGAGGCTCTATGCAGGGAAATTAGCACCGCCATTAACTGATCAAGTACAGCAGCCGAAATGCACGACAACAGCAGCTGTACTCCCTAATGGAGAGAAACTGTTAATGACTCGGTGTGTGTGTGTGTGTGTACGTGTGTGTGTGTGTGTGTGTGTGTGTGTGTGTGTGTGTGTGTGCGTCAAGGTTATTATAGGTTTGCATTCTTCATTAGTTTTTACTTTCATTTCATTTTGACTTTTTGCTTTCAATATCAGTTTGGTTTTAATTAGTTTTTAAAGCGGGTTTGCTGGTTTAATTTAGTTCTTAATTTGGCTGAAAATGTTAGATTTAGTTTATTTTTTATTAGTTTCATTGTTCGTTTGAGTCTTTTTTGTAATTTGGGGTATTTGTCAGGAAAAAGTATTGTGTAATAAAAACTCAACAAAACATCATACAATTAAAAAAAAATGTTTTTGCTTACTTCTTAGGACAGATGAACATCCATCCACGAAAGACAGCTCTAAAAGAAGTGCGTCAGTCAGTGTCTTTGTGTCATCATTAACCAGAAAGATTCAACTCTACACAACAACAACCACAACAACCACAACCACAACAACAACAACCACAACAACAACAACCACAACAACAACAGAGAAATGTTCCACATTTGATCCCCTTCCACTGCACGGCAGTTGCTGTTATCTGAGACACAGTCAAAGTCATATGAAAAGTCATCCCAACTGGGACTCTGCAGCTTTCTAACAGCTTTCGCCGTGATGATGTCAGGCGAGGGGCGTCGAGTCGACTAAAATTGGCACAGCAAAAATAATTGGAAGATAGATTTCATATCCACCCAAAACGCTAGTGTATGAAATAAACTGACGAAGACAAATACTAAAGAAAGATTCTCTATAATTGTTGTTTATTTTAGTTAGTTTCGTAAACACACAATAAAGCTTGTTATCTTTTTTTGTAACGCCTGGTTTTTGTCTTTATTTCAGTTGACGAAAACGTTTTTTTCACACCTAGTTTTTGTTATTTTGTTTTCATTAACGATAATACATAATAATAATATACATATAATAATACACGTGAGTGTGACATTGTATCAGTGTGTGAGGGAAATGGGAAAACGACTGTGCATGTGTGTGTGTATGTGCTCATGCATTCGGGCATGTCTCTATGCCTCTGTGTGTGCACAGGTGTTTTGTGTGCGAATGCATGCCTGTGTGTGAAATGTGTGTGTGTGTGTGCATGAATGCATCTGTGTGTGTGTGTGTGTGTGTGTGTGTGTGTGTGTGTGTGTGTGTGTGTGTGTGTGAGCATGAATGCGTGTGTGTGTGTGTGTGTGTGTGCTCGCCAAGGAAATGGGGAATGGAGGTCAGTGAAGGTGAAGACCTACTCTGAGATTCCAGTTCGTTTGTTAATGTCAAGCAACCGCCATTTAACGCTTATCCCAGCTCCTCGTCTTGTTCAGTGTGACCTCTGTGACCCTGTGTGTGTGTGTGTGTGTGTGTGTGTGTGTGTGTGTGTGTGTGTGTGTGTGCGTGTGTCTGTGTGTGTGTGTGTGTGTGTGTGTGCCTGTGTGTGTGTGTGTGCTTGTGTGTCTGTGTGTGTACTGTGCGCACGCCCCTGAACTCCACACCAATCAACCACAGTACCATTATTGATTGTGCTGCACTGCTCCTCACCTTTCCACTTGTTGACTTGTTTTAGTGAGGAAGGTCAGGGGAGAAAATCCCATCTGATGAAAAGAGAGGAGGCGAGGGAACGAGGAGGCGAGGGAACGAGGAGGCGAGGGAACGAGGAGGCGAGGGAACGAGGAGATGAGGGAAGGAAGTGGGACATCCCTAGTAGGCTCTGCTCAGCATCCTGGGGCCAATTGCACAAAACACCTTGAGTTAAGAAGATTTTCCTTAGTGTCCGAGTTAAGGTTTCCATAAAATAAAATCGGTTGTGCAATAGACCCTTAAGTCTTGTCCTTAAGATTTCCTACAAATATTTCACCTTAACTCATTGAGTGCCAATGACGACTATAGTCGTCAATTCAAATAGTAACGTAGAGTGCCAATGACGACTAAAGTCGTCAATTGCGTTTTTTGACGGTGGGACGTGGATCAAAGCCTGATGCATCTCCTGTAAAAATATGGGCGATTTTGAAGGTGTATAAGCTATTTTACGGACCCATTAGGTGGCGACAGCGCTCTCCAGAAAAGAGAAAGGCAAGGAAAAACAGCAAAGAAGCCGTGATGAAAGAGAAACCGATGCATGCTGGAGCCAGAGCGGCACAGATTGCTCTGGCTGGAGCCAACGTTAGCTGCGAACAGCAGCCAATCCACTCCCACAACTGAGCCCCTCTGTCTCTGCTGCATAGTTTCTCCACACGATTAGCCGCCAGAAAAGGAGACACCCGACACCGAAAAGCCAAACCATTCTCAGCAGTCCGGTTTGGCTTTTCGGTGTCGCGCTGGGAGCCGGCGCACAAAAACGGCGGAGCGCTCCGAAAATAGACGCTGGGTGCGTTAGTCTGTGTGTTAGTGTGGGGATGAGTTTCTCCCAGCTCTGGCATGCAGGCTGTGTGTTAGTGTGGGGGTGAGTTTCTCCCAGCTCCAGCATGCAAGCTGTGTGTTAGTGTGGGGATGAGTTTATCCCAGCTCCAGCAGGAAGAGATTCGTCGCCTGACGCAGGTAGCAGAGATTCGAGCAGAGCCACCAGAGACACTCCCACGGAGGAGGAGTTTGCAGTTGAGGGGGGTGGGGCACGCAGGGCACCACACAACTACACCACGTCACTACATCAGAAAATATTAGCTTCAGAGTCAGTGATGTGCTTGAAATGCTTCATTTCACAAAAGGCTCATTATCTCAGCTTCTAGTTTGAAACGTCTGTTTTTGGTGAAATCAACCTATCTTCTCCGGCTGATAACTAAAGAACGGAAAATGATATCAATAAACTTTTTTTTGCTGATGATACAAGAGAGTCTCATCGTTCTTTGGGCGTGTTCGGTGTTTACATAGTAATATCACACAATATTCTGTGGGTCTTGAGTTATCACTGAAAACGCTCTGAAAGGGCTGGCACTGGGAGCATCCGTTTTCCAAAAGTGGCTGGCACTCAATGAGTTAAGGGGAAGACTAAAGGGTGTTTTGTGCAACCGATTTTATTCTATGGAAACCTTAATTCGGAGTTTAAGGAAAATCTTAACTCAAGGGGCCCTATCGTCGCAAAAGCGCTAATTTTGTGTTTGCGCTTGTTTTGCACTCGTTTAACGCCCGCGCAATGCAAACATGGGGCGTGCACAAGGGCATTTGTACTGGACATGCATGGGGTAGGCGTGCCACATGCCAAACCAGGCGTGTGACGCGTGTCATGCACGGGGTAGGCGTGCCACATGCCAAACCAGGTGTGTGACGCGTGTCATGCATGGGGTAGGCGTGCCACATGCCAAACCAGGTGTGTGACGCGTGTCATGCATGGGGTAGGCGTGCCACATGCCCAACCAGGTGTGTGACGCGTGTCATGCATGGGGTAGGCGTGCCACATGCCAAACCAGGCGTGTGACGCGTGTCATGTATGGGGTAGGCGTGCCACATGCCAAACCAGGTGTGTGACGCGTGTCATGTATGGGGTAGGTGTGCCACATGCCAAACCAGGTGTGTGACGCGTGTCATGTATGGGGTAGGCGTGCCACATGCCAAACCAGGTGTGTGACGCGTGTCATGCATGGGGTAGGCGTGCCACATGCCAAACCAGGTGTGTGACGCGTGTCATGTATGGGGTAGGCGTGCCACATGCCAAACCAGGCATGTGACGCATGTCTGCGCTAAATGTGGGGACACTGATGGCATTCTCCTATCGTCAGCATGCGCGCAATTACTTTGCGCTAAGAGCTTTGAAAAGCACCTTTTAAGCGCCAAAATACCCCGCTGCGCTTGAGCGCGCCACAATCTCCGCGCTGTGCAGCGCAGTGCAGAAGAATTCCTTTTGGATATGTCATTATGCACGGGACGTGCCACGCCAGGACATCAAATTCTGCTGCTAAAATTGGGTATTATCAGATAATCCAGTGAGGCAATCAACTATAATTCACTGAGAAACTTTTATCACATCGCAAAAGAGGGGTTAATGGCAAATGAATTGAGGAAACTTGTTGGGACATTGTAGCCTACTTGCAATAAGCTATTCACCTTCGCCTATCCCATAACCCGGAGGGTCGTTGGCACCACAGACGATCTGTCGACAAGCTCTCTCCATCTCTCTCTGTCCTCGGCACGCATCGGCAGCTCTCAATGTTTCACTGGCTATGGTCTTGTGGCGTTGAAAAAGTACTAAAAAGGTGGCGTAGATAAATGTCATTCACTACATCTTTTGCATATTATTATATCTCTCTGATTATGATACTTATCATGTGCTCACAACATGTTTATAATGAGCCTGATGCCTTGAACTTGTAAGTACCACTTGAAATAAATTGCAACTGAAATCTCTAATTATATGAGCTGTAGACAGCCATCCAGAGTACGTGCAAAGGGTGGAACTAAATAAAAATGTCCTCCTATATACAGTGTGTACTATACTACCTATAGACCTTATTCGATTGACGTCACTCACGTACAGGCACGCCCATCGCCCCCATGTTCTCGACATAGCGCTGCAGCTCTTAAGTGACAACCTATGTGAGAGCAGCGTTTATAGGAAGCTAGCCGCCGTTAGCGTTACCTGTATCGTTCCTGTTGTGTTCGGATGGTGACCTGCGTTAGGCACGGCTGTAGTAATGACAGCAATAAAGTCCCCGTGGTTTGTTTCTAATTCTCTACCATCCACAGACATGAAGGGAGCGAGACGGAGGATACGTCAGCAGCACAGGAGATGTGTGGATAGTTAGGAGAGACAGGTGAAACTTTCTGACAGCTCCTCACAGCAAAGTCTGTTCACCTCGTTTTTTCTTTTGTTTATTATTACAGGCATTAACGGCAGCATACAAACAACAACTCTGGGGGTTTTTACTGCTGTCATCGCTATCGCTATTTTGTAATGGAACAGAAACGACAATAAGGCCGTTACTATAGTTGTCAACTGCAGGGCGGTATGTCAACAATATGGCGCTGTCCGGGGGTTAGCGAATAAGGTCTATATACAGTATGTACTATACTACCAAGGACATCAGATCCTAGTCTGCCAATATGTCCCCTCCCACAATGAAAGGCGAAGTGTTCCCGACTGTCAGATTGCTTTCACACTGGGACAAAAGCTGTTTGACTCCAACTCAAAGGTCATAACGGGATTTTTTTTTCTTTTTTATCTCCGCCTCGGACAGAACAATTAAGAGTATAATCTCGCTATATGCATCCGTACTGTATAGTGAACGCCTTCAAAGGGTTCCTTTGAAAAACAACCCAGCCCCTGCCCCCCACCTCCATAACAAATTACCATACAAAAATGCCCCAGCGTACGACGACGCCACACTCTTCTGAATCACTTCACAGACTGAGAGCTCTGCCAGGTCACTGAAGCCGAGCTCTTCCTGAATTTCCTCCGGTTCGTCTCCGTGATCAAAGTGGATGAAGGTTAGCTGCCGGTTAGCGAGACGTCCCCAGAAGAGAAGCTCTGCCCGGGGGCACACTGTGTTCCATGTGTGCAGGAGGAAGACTTCTCTCTGCTTTGTAGCCTACACTTCACTCTATACGTGCTGTCTGTTAGCGCACACACACACACGCGTTGCCCCCTGGCTCGCTCTGGTGCTGTGAGGTCACACAGATTAGATCAGATTATTCAGTGCTTCGAGCTAGCT
>NC_139649.1:14251346-14263846 GCF_964638095.1 Poromitra crassiceps | reverse complement strand
CAGGAGACGTGAGGTGACGCGTGGGTCAGGAGACGTGACGTGACACAGGAGACGTGAGGTGACGCATGGGTCGGGCTCACAGGAGACGTGAGGTGACGCGTGGGTCAGGAGACGTGAGGTGACGCGTGGGTCAGGAGACGTGAGGTGACGCGTGGGTCAGGAGACGTGACGTGACACAGGAGACGTGAGGTGACGCGTGGGTCGGGCTCACAGGAGACGTGAGATGACGCGTGGGTCAGGAGACGTGAGGTGACGCGTGGGTCAGGAGACGTGAGGTGACGCGTGGGTCAGGAGACGTGAGGTGACGCGTGGGTCAGGAGACGTGAGGTGACGCGTGGGTCAGGAGACGTGAGGTGACGCGTGGGTCAGGAGACGTGAGGTGACACAGGAGACGTGAGGTGACGCGTGGGTCAGGAGACGTGAGGTGACACAGGAGACGTGAGGTGACGCGTGGGTCAGGAGACGTGAGGTGACGCGTGGGTCAGGAGACGTGAGGTGACACAGGAGACGTGAGGTGACGCGTGGGTCAGGAGACGTGAGGTGACGCGTGGGTCAGGAGACGTGAGGTGACACAGGAGACGTGAGGTGACGCGTGGGTCAGGAGACGTGAGGTGACGCGTGGGAGGTGACGCGTGGGTCAGGAGACGTGAGGTGACGCGTGGGTCAGGAGACGTGAGGTGACGCGTGGGTCAGGAGACGTGAGGTGACGCGTGGGTCAGGAGACGTGACGTGACACAGGAGACGTGAGGTGACGCGTGGGTCGGGCTCACAGGAGACGTGAGGTGACGCGTGGGTCAGGAGACGTGAGGTGACGCGTGGGTCAGGAGACATGACGTGACACAGGAGACGTGAGGTGACGCGTGGGTCGGGCTCACAGGAGACGTGAGGTGACGCGTGGGTCAGGAGACGTGAGGTGACGCGTGGGTCAGGAGACGTGAGGTGACGCGTGGGTCAGGAGACGTGAGGTGACGCGTGGGTCAGGAGACGTGAGGTGACGCGTGGGTCAGGAGACGTGAGGTGACGCGTGGGTCAGGAGACGTGAGGTGACGCGTGGGTCAGGAGACGTGAGGTGACACAGGAGACGTGAGGTGACGTGTGGGTCAGGAGACGTGAGGTGACGCGTGGGTCAGGAGACGTGAGGTGACACAGGAGACGTGAGGTGACGCGTGGGTCAGGAGACGTGAGGTGACGCGTGGGTCAGGAGACGTGAGGGGACGCGTGGGTCAGGAGACGTGAGGTGACGCGTGGGTCAGGAGACGTGAGGTGACGCGTGGGTCAGGAGACGTGAGGTGACGCGTGGGTCAGGAGACGTGAGGTGACGCGTGGGTCAGGAGACGTGAGGTGACACAGGAGACGTGAGGTGACGCGTGGGTCAGGAGACGTGAGGTGACGCGTGGGTCAGGAGACGTGAGGTGACACAGGAGACGTGAGGTGACGCGTGGGTCAGGAGACGTGAGGTGACGCGTGGGTCAGGAGACGTGAGGGGACGCGTGGGTCAGGAGACGTGAGGGGACGCGTGGGTCAGGAGACGTGAGGGGACGCGTGGGTCAGGAGATGTGAGGTGACGCGTGGGTCAGGAGACGTGAGGGGACGCGTGGGTCAGGAGACGTGAGGTGACGCGTGGGTCGGGCTCACAGGAGACGTGAGGTGACGTGTGGGTCAGGAGACGTGAGGTGACGCGTGGGTCAGGAGACGTGAGGTGACGCGTGGGTCAGGAGACGTGAGGTGACGCGTGGGTCAGGAGACGTGAGGTGACGCGTGGGTCAGGAGACGTGAGGTGACGCGTGGGTCAGGAGA
The DNA here is from genome assembly GCF_964638095.1 of Poromitra crassiceps. Taxonomy (NCBI): domain Eukaryota; kingdom Metazoa; phylum Chordata; class Actinopteri; order Beryciformes; family Melamphaidae; genus Poromitra; species Poromitra crassiceps. The sequence continues at coordinate 14,262,049 of NC_139649.1, read as the reverse complement.
CGTGAGGTGACGCGTGGGTCGGGCTCTAGTTGCCGCTAGTCCTTTCTAGTTCTCCCGGTGTGTACTGTAGGCCTTAAAGGGATAGTGTGTGTAGGCCTTAAAGGGCTAGTGTGTGTAGGCCTTAAAGGGATAGTTCAGGACTTTTTCACGTGGGGTTGTATGAGGTACATGTACTTGCTGCTGACAGTCAGTGTACTACATGCAGTAGAATGCAGTTTGGAGAAATGGAAGTAGAGCTGTCTGCTGAATGTGAATGGGGTCACGAGCAAAAACATGCATACAATGCTTCCATACTGCTCACCTGGCGTAATCCAAGTCTCCACAAGCCCTGAGATGCCAAGTTGACTTGAAAAGATGTCATTTACACCCTGTAAAAACACACACACACACACACACACACACACACACACACACACACACACACACACGCATTAGACTACCTTTATAAGCTGAGCAACCCACCAAGTCTAATTCCTTGTATGTACAATCTAGTTAATAAAACTCCTTTGGATTGTGATCATGATGTAGTGGCAGATGCCACAGCTATTTCAGGTGCAGCCAGCAGCAGTTAGTGACTCAGTGACCGGGGTAAATGTTAATTTGGGATAAATGGATAATTTAACGCCATATTTTGTGTTCCGCAAGGGGTGGCAGTGGCCTAGAGAGAGCAGTGGTTCTCAAAGGTTTTCATGTCATGGACACCTAAACTGACACAAATTAGACCATGGACCCCCCATTTGATAAGATTTTGTCCCGGGGTCCCCCCATCTGATAAGATGTTAGTTTTTGTGATGACCCTCCCACCTGTTGTTGGGGTCGCTAGGGCACGCTGATTGAGTGCGGCGGCCGGTGTACTCATTGGGCTTAGTTAAGAAGACCATTCAGTCTCTTTCCCTCCTCACTGATGTAGCTTTTGTTCTGTTCGTTGAATGTATTTTAATTTGTAATTATTGTTTTGACTTTTACTTTGGTGTATGGCTCCCCTCATATGTTACAACCTGACTCAAGGAAGTAGGAATTGAGGAGTCAAATGTCATACACACCAAAGTAAAAGTTAAAACAGTCATTTATTAACTAAAACTAAGGGGAACTACTACTACATCTATCTGCATCCATTATTGTCTATTTATCATTACTTGTGTATGATGTTGCTATCCCCGTTGCTTTAATGAGGCCCATCCTATATTGTGATGTCATAGCACTGCCCACCCTACGTCCTCCCAACTGACTTGTGCCACGTATTTGCCTTATATACACAGGTGCGGCGGCCGACGCCCAGCTAACACTGCCTGAGGAAGACCTGCATGGTTGAAACGCGTTGCGTTTTGTTTGCCCGTAGTATATTGAAGATATATTCTGTTTTGTAACTGCTTGTACACAGATATATTACTTCTTATTAAATATTGCCTTAAAACTCCAAGTAGCTCCCCCTTTTTTCACTTTGTATACTATTGCCTTTTGAGCTGCTTTGGTCCACAATTTTTGTGATTTCCTAAAACTAAGGGGAAAATAACTAGACTAGACCAAACAAACACATCAAACAAATGAACAGAACAAAGAGACTGAATGGTCTGAAGGTAGCCTACACAGGGCCCATGTGTGACTGTCTGCGACCCCAAAGTCTCCGGCAAGTCGGGGCCAGGAGAGTGGGAGGGTCGGCACAATTTGTTTTATTCTAGAAAAGGCAGTGTATGAAACCCTTTACATGTTTTGGTGCATTTAAATCAACTCCCTTTGAATTAGGCTACTTAAGTATTTATGCAAACTCAACGACTATCAAATATTCATGTGACCTAAACTAACTGTGTGTGAATCAAACACCAATAAACACCTGGGTTTATTATAAGCCCACTTTGAATTCAGATGTGTCAAAGTGTGCCAGCCAGCTGCTCTGTAAATAGGTTATCCCACAACACACTCTCACAGCAGCCTCTCCCTCTCTCTCCGGATTGTACCATTTAATGGATGATTTTAACTTGTGCAATGAAAGAAGGCAATAAATACTTCATCTGTGTGACCCATATAACGACGATACATCTGGGGAGTGTTGTTGTCGGTGAGCGGAGCTCTGTCGGTGCGGCTGCTGGCGCTTGCGCCTCGCTCCTCGCCTCCCATCTTCATAATATTATGCGACCGGTGTGAAAAACGCTCCTCTTCCTCTCCATCTCGCGTCCAGAAGAAGAACCAGGGCAAGGAGAGAAGGAGCGAGGAGGAGAGCCGACACACGCCGACCGAGGAGCGCACTCAGCGGGGAGGAGCGGGGAGGAAAGTACCAAACCAGAGGGGAGTGGATGAAAAGGCAGTCGCGCTTTCTGCGAGGTGAGTCACTTCCAAAACAGATACGCTGGGCTAATATACCGGTAGGCTACTTGTCGCTCGATTAATTCACAACAAGTAATGTTAACGTAAACGTTACTTGAGTTAGCTATAGGCTTAGGCTACTTCCTGGAGCAGCGATAGGCTACTTCTACTACATTGACTTACCCGTTACACAGCCTGCGCCTCTGTGTGTGGAATGATACGGAAGCCAGTGTTCAGTGTCCACTTCTTGTCGGCCTTTTGCTCGATACAATTAATAAAGTAGTGTGGGGCTAACGTTCCATCTTGTGAAAGTCAACTTTTCTCCTTTTTCCGTCTAAACTAGCGCTTGAGAGGACGAGAAATAGTTATAAGTGATATGGTTCATTGCTGCAGAATATTGGAATCTGACATTTAGACAGGTGACTTACCGTGACGACTAGGCCAGCACGTGCATCACCGGTGTTATGCCCACTTTTGCACCCCTCAAATGCACCCCCAGGGGTCCATGAGGGGGTTCCTGGTTCCACCAGAGTCATGGTTCCGGTTCCAGGGGGTCCCCAGCAAAACAATTTATTTTCACTAGACTATAATTCCATCCATGAGTAACATGGACAGAATCTATCTTCTATGTATGATTATTGTAACAGGCTGAATGTGTTATTTGTTACTTGATAGAGCCAGGCATATGGGGAGTCACACACACCAAAGTTTAAACAATAATAAATAAATAAAATACTAGACAACACAAACTACATTAAATTAAGGAAGGAGAGACTGAATGGCCTGAAGGTCTCCTGTGCACCAGGCCCAGGTGCAGGTGCACCCAATCAACCTAAGGACCCCAACACTAGGCTTCTGTAAGGCAGGGAGGGTGTGGGAGGGTCGTCACAGTCACACCTTTAGATGTGAGTACAGAAAGTGTATGAAAGTCATGACCAAAATAGTCATACATTCTGTCATTGTGTTAGCCTACTTATGGTTGGAATTCTGGTGAGAATAAATGATTATCCTTTTTGCTGGGGACCCCCTGGAACCCCCTCAAGGACCCCTGGGGGTCCCCAGAGCCCACTTTGAGAACCACTGGCATAGGACATTAGCAAAAGACAAAGTACTATAAGGTAACTATAGACTCACTATTGAGTACCACAGACACAGTTGAAATTAGGGCTGGGTATCAGCAAAGTCCTCATGATACATTGCATATCAGGATACATGGGTACATATTGTGATATATTGCAATATTAATTAAATCATCATTTACTGAAAATGTAAAAATAGAGCTGAAAATACAACTTGCTGTGTTGGTACCACCCATTGTAGTGTAATAATATGCACATCACAATATTGATAACTCAGTGGACAAATTCAGTCAAAACAATTTAATTCTAATTTTTCATTCCAATTTATTAGAACGGTATTTGCACATTTTCCCAGTTGCACGCTGTGTTACTGAACACACTGAAAAAAATAAAAAATAAAGTGTTTATCTATACTTCATTCAAGAACACTCTCGTCATAGATTTAACCATTTATTGCATAAATGGAAATACAGTTCATGTTTGGCGTTGAAGGCTCCACTCTTTACAGAAGATGCTCCTTCCTTGACCGGCCCAGCAGCGTGCTACGCCAAGCAGGGAGGGCTGCAAAAATACCCCATAGGGATACAAGATTCCAGATTAATTTAAAGTAGTGGTGGGACTCGATTAAAAAAAATAATCGAATTAATAGACCAATTATACGCCTACGTCACAATGACAACAAAGCAAGCTGCGCGCGCAACGTGTAGGCAGAAAGTCGTCAGCCCAGCATAGACAGACAGCGAAAACTCTGTCAAAGCCCCGCTGTCAGGACTGCTCTATGCCCATCTGCAACACACAGTTATATTTTAGTTTTAAAATGCAGTTCTCGGCTTACTACCACAGCTTATCGCCTGGTGATAAGCAATGTTATGCATCGAAATTAACGTTGTTTAATGGGACATGTCTTACAGACCCATACGCACTGGCGCTGTCAATTGGCCAAGCCTAGTGGCCGGCAATACATATCGTGCATTCCTTTATAACTGGGGATAGCGTAGATAATTATTCTGTAACTTGCAAAGATATATTGTTATGTTGATAATGCACACAATTCAATGACATTATGTAACGTTACTTGGTCGTTAACTAACCGAGCGATGTGGCTGAGCAGCCTACAGCTACAGGCAGCTTACCTGATTATGAAGAGCACTACAAAGTCGGGCATTTTTAATGATGTCCTCGTTCCAATCAGTTCAACTTAATAATGACATTATTTAACGTTACTTGGTCGTTAACTAACCTAGCGATGTGGCTGAGCAGCCTACAGTTTCAGTTCAGGCAGCTTACCTGATTATGAAGAGCAGTGCAAAGTCGGGCATTTTTAACGATTTCCTCTTTCGGCTTGCAACCAAAGACACCTACGGTTAGCCTCGCACACACGCAATAGAACACAACACAACACTGAACAGTCTGTTACACTATCAACAAAGCAAGGAGTAAAGTTTTACCGAATCCCGTCAACTCATACTGCTTTTAATGCTAACCGTAGGTGTCTTTGGTTGCAAGCCGAAAGAGGAAATCGTTAAAAATGCCCGACTTTGCAGTGCTCTTCATAATCAGGTAAGCTGCCTGAACTGAAACTGTAGGCTGCTCAGCCACATCGCTAGGTTAGTTAACGACCAAGTAACGTTAAATAATGTCATTATTAAGTTGAACTGATTGGAACGAGGACATCATTAAAAATGCCCGACTTTGTAGTGCTCTTCATAATCAGGTAAGCTGCCTGTAGCTGTAGGCTGCTCAGCCACATCGCTCGGTTAGTTAACGACCAAGTAACGTTACATAATGTCATTGAGTTGTGTGCATTATCAACATAACAATATATCTTTGCAAGTTACAGAATAATTATCTACGCTATCCCCAGTTATAAAGGAATGCACGATATGTATTGCCGGCCACTAGGCTTGGCCAATTGACAGCGCCAGTGCGTATGGGTCTGTAAGACATGTCCCATTAAACAACGTTAATTTCGATGCATAACATTGCTTATCACCAGGCGATAAGCTGTGGTAGTAAGCCGAGAACTGCATTTTAAAACTAAAATATAACTGTGTGTTGCAGATGGGCATAGAGCAGTCCTGACAGCGGGGCTTTGACAGAGTTTTCGCTGTCTGTCTATGCTGGGCTGACGACTTTCTGCCTACACGTTGCGCGCGCAGCTCAATGTTGACAAGCTGTATAAGGGGTCTATTAGAGGCTTTGTAATTAATTAATCGCAATAAATCGCATTTTAATCGCATATCAATATTTGACACAAGACGCAACATTTTTCAACTCCAATGGATTTTGGTATATGAGTGAATCAAAGAATAGACAATACATATTGCTGTATTTGTACTTGGACTTGACTTGGACTTACTCATCTTGGCTCGGAACCCCGTCATCCGGTCAAGTGTGGGTTGGCGACTGCTTGCTCGTACTAGGACTAACGTTAGCATGATCAGCGGCTAAGTTAACGTTAGCTCACTGTGGCATGGAATACATGTTCACATTTTGAGCCATGCAGACTCTAGAGCTAGAATACATGATTAGCCTTTGAGCTATGCAGACTTGAGCTAGAATGTGGAAGCTGGGGGTGGTGGAGGCAAAGTGTTGGCAGCAGCCGCTGTGTGAAGTGTCAGCATGGGTGAAGCGCAGAACAGAGTGAGAGAGGAGGCCATATTTAAACAGATAATTGTGTCATTGAATAACTTTAACACATTTCAGAAAAATCGCTCTTCATGATGTCAATAGAGCAATTGCCTTTGTGCCCTGACATGTGGCCCTGTGCCATAAAAAAAATTTGCGATGCCAAAGGCCAGAGGCCCTGGCCCATATCATCATGCAGCCCTTTGCCATTCATTTGAATGACACAGAAGTTCAACTATACAGAAGGATGACATTTCAACTCTCTCCTCATTTCTCCTCTCTCCTCTCCTGCCCTCCTCTTCTTAGATGAAATCACTGGAAAATGATTTTATGCTGCAGTTCCAAGTCAGAAATTCCCAACTTGTAACCTCTGTGCTGCAGTCGTCCCGCTCAGAAAAACCTCTGTGCTGCAGTAGTCCAGCTCAGAAAAACCTCTGTGCTGCAGTCGTCCCGCTCAGAAAAACCTCTGTGCTGCAGTCGTCTCGCTCAGAAAAACCTCTGTGCTGCAGTAGTCCAGCTCAGAAAAACCTCTGTGCTGCAGTAGTCCAGCTCAGAAAAACCTCTGTGCTGCAGTATCCAGCTCAGAAAAACCTCTGTGCTGCAGTAGTCCGGCTCAGAAAAACCTCTGTGCTGCAGTAGTCCAGCTCAGAAAAACCTCTGTGCTGCAGTAGTCTGGCTCAGAAAAACCTCTGTGCTGCAGTAGTCCGGCTCAGAAAAACCTCTGTGCTTCAGTAGTCCGGCTCAGAAAAACCTCTGTGCTGCAGTAGTCCCGCTCAGAAAAACCTCTGTGCTGCAGTAGTCCGGCTCAGAAAAACCTCTGTGCTGCAGTAGTCCGGCTCAGAAAAACCTCTGTGCTGCAGTAGTCCAGCTCAGAAAAACCTCTGTGCTGCAGTAGTCCAGCTCAGAAAAACCTCTCTGCTTCAGTAGTCCAGCTCAGAAAAACCTCTCTGCTTCAGTAGTCCAGCTCAGAAAAACCTCTGTGCTTCAGTAGTCCAGCTCAGAAAAACCTCTGTGCTGCAGTCGTCCCGCTCAGAAAAACCTCTGTGCTGCAGTAGTCCAGCTCAGAAAAACCTCTGTGCTTCAGTAGTCCGGCTCAGAAAAACCTCTGTGCTTCAGTAGTCCAGCTCAGAAAAACCTCTGTGCTTCAGTAGTCCGGCTCAGAAAAACCTCTGTGCTTCAGTAGTCCAGCTCAGAAAAACCTCTGTGCTGCAGTAGTCCAGCTCAGAAAAACCTCTTTGCTGCAGTAGTCCAGCTCAGAAAAACCTCTGTGCTGCAGTAGTCCAGCTCAGAAAAACCTCTGTGCTTCAGTAGTCCAGCTCAGGAAAACCTCTGTGCTGCAGTAGTCCAGCTCAGAAAAACCTCTGTGCTTCAGTAGTCCAGCTCAGAAAAACCTCTGTGCTGCAGTAGTCCGGCTCAGAAAAACCTCTGTGCTTCAGTAGTCCCGCTCAGAAAAACCTCTGTGCTGCAGTAGTCCGGCTCAGAAAAACCTCTGTGCTGCAGTAGTCCGGCTCAGAAAAACCTCTGTCCTTCAGTAGTCCCGCTCAGAAAAACCTCTGTGCTGCAGTAGTCCGGCTCAGAAAAACCTCTGTGCTTCAGTAGTCCCGCTCAGAAAAACCTCTGTGCTGCAGTAGTCCGGCTCAGAAAAACCTCTGTGCTGCAGTAGTCCCGCTCAGAAAAACCTCTGTGCTGCAGTAGTCCGGCTCAGAAAAACCTCTGTGCTGCAGTAGTCCAGCTCAGAAAAACCCCTGTGCTGCAGTAGTCCAGCTCAGAAAAACCTCTGTGCTTCAGTAGTCCAGCTCAGGAAAACCTCTATGCTGTTTCAATAGATGCAGTGCTTAAGTGTATTTTGATAAGCATTTTATTACGTTTAAAGTAATGCTCTGTGTCTGCTGCCATGTTGACATGACATAAATCTGCATCTCGGAAAGTTCAGGGTTGAGAAATCTACTGTAGGTTTCCTAATAATAATAGTAATTGTGACTCGAAAGTCCCGTCCTACCATTACATTTGTCCAATTAGGAAGTCCGATTTACCACTTTCTGGCAACTCTGGAATAGGGATGGGGATCATTCATTATTATTGATTGATACCATTTTCGAGACTGCTTAATGATCCAAGTCTTTATCGATACCACTATCGATACTTTTCTACTATACGCTGGAAAGACGAGACAACAATAAATTCTTAGCAGAACTGGTATGACTTGTATTGCTTACCTGTGAGTCTATGCCTGTTTGATTTCTGAGCAGAATGAAATTTGCCCTGCCCGGTGAGGCAATTCAATTCTTCTTTGTTTAGTTTAATAGCGGTTGGTAGTCAATCCAATTTAATTAAAAAACTTTATTAGACAATCGATGTAATGTTTGTGCACCAGCGATCTGAGGTAAATGACATGACTCTCGACTCGTCTCTCATTACATTATATGGCCCGCTAAGTCTCAATAGCAGTATCGATAAGCTCAGAACCTGAATGATTTTCGGGGTTTTGAGAAACGATCGATTGATACCAATCGATAACGGGTCTCGATCTCCATCCCTACTATACTGAAATGCATCATTACTGTCATTTCATCGAGTCTATCTTCCTCTCATCACCCACATTCTCTTCACCTCCTCTCACCACGCTTTGCTTTCCTCTTCCCCCTCTCCTTCTCATCCTCCTACCCATCCCTCATTTCATCTTTCAGCAAGCATTGATCACTTCCCTTCACACACACACACACACACACACACACACACACACACACACACACACACACACACACACACTCATGAATACCATTTAAATCCGTGTGTGTGTGTACTGTGCAGCAGGTTATATCAAATCGATGTGGGCCTCAGTGTAACATGAGCCCACTCATTTCCTCGTGAGACAAACTGAGGAGCTCCTTCCTGCCAAAGTGAGGAGGTTGTTGGGGGAAAAGCAAAGTTGAGCTGATAGGGCCATCGAGTCACGTGACTTTTCGTGACGTCATTTGCCCCGGAAGTAAGTTTCCTTCCGCATTCATTTTCGCCATAGACATTTCGATAAATCCATAACGAGTTTTAAGGTTGGAACCAAGCCAACCAGTCTTCCAGAGAATCGTGAGTGACCATAAAACATTCGGTTTAAGCAAGAACAAAAAATAACAACGGGGACATTTTTGATTCCCCCCCGTCCGTTGTTATTGTCACGAAAAGTCACGTGACTGAGCTCTATTAGGGCTGTCAGGGCTGCTGGGACACTGGGCCATTAAAAGTGCACACACACACACACACACACATATAGCCTATTCACCTTATTCACCACGCCCACTTTTTCTCTCTTCCGCGTTCAACACAAACGCATTTGTTCTTCCGGTTCAGCGTTAGTTGCTTACTGTGGCTAATATTAGCCGCTAGTTAGCCGCAACCTATGTGGGTTTCAGGAAGAAAAAGTAACGTCATCTTTAGATCACAATATTCCTGGAATGCAAGTTTAACTAAACAGTTACATGTCCTCTGCATTCTACATAAAATTAAGATATTACGGGTTGTTTTATTTTGTATGTTACATACGTATTGGCCAAGATATGTTAGTTTATGGCGGAGTAATTCTGCCAGTTTAGATGCGGAGTGTGCCTTGCCTGCGAAGTCAAAACGGAAATACTATTACGAAATGACGTAATGCGGAAGCGTCCATGTGTGGGCAAAGAATAAGGTGAATATACTGTATAATGTTACAGTGTACATCTTTGTCAACCTTGACACTTACTGTACCACTAAATGCCAAAGTTGAACATCACCCTAATCCTAATTCTAACTTTAAAAATACAGCAGGTTTGTGGCAGATTGGCCCGTTGGTCAATGATCGATGATTGTGTCCCTGGAAGATCATTGGCTCTGTCTGTTACTCCATTCTAAGTTGACCAATGGGACGATCTCCCCCCAAAACCCTGTTGTATTCCTTTAAGTGTGACTGTGTGTTGATAGCAGCAGAGTGAGGAGGAGCAGCCTCCTCCAGGACAGGACAGGTAGATGGAAGCCAGCCTGCCTGCTGTGATGGAGGCCCAGAACACACTGTCCAGACGGCCTGCTGTCTTCTGGAGGAGGGGGACTCAAAGCCCTGCTTGTATACACTGTTCCTTTATCCCAAGTGCTTAGCCTCAAATAAATCGTCATAGGCAAAAACCTCATCACTCTGAAAGTGTACAACTAAAAGAAAGAACACACGCGCGCGCACACACATGCGCACGCGCACACACACACACACACACACTCACACTCACACTCACACACACACACACACTGCAGAGAAACACACACACACACACACACACACTGCAGAGAAACACACACACACACACAGACACACACACACACACACACACACACACACTGCAGAGAAAGCAGAACCCTTGGGGGATCAGGGATGAAGTCCAATTCTGCTGACTTTAGATAGTCCTCTCTCTCTCTCTCTCTCTCTCTCTCTCTCTCTCTCTCTCTCCCTCTCTCTCTCCCTCTCTCTCCCTCTCTCTCTCTCTCTCTCCCTCTCTCCCTCTCTCTCTCTCTCTCTCCCTCTCCCTCTCTCTCTCTCTCTCCCCCTCTCCCTCTCTCTCCCCCTCTCCCTCTCTCTCTCATAGTAATTACTTATAAGGCCACAGGGATTACCACGTCCCCAGCTCCCCTCAGTAATAGACCGTGTGCTCCATATAACCCTTTAGCCTCGCTAGCCCG
>NC_139649.1:14196346-14246346 GCF_964638095.1 Poromitra crassiceps | reverse complement strand
GCGAACGGGGGGTTCTGTAATATATAAACAAGGTTCTGTAATATATAAACAAGACGTGTTTGTGATCAGTGTCAGAAGGTGGAGGTCTAACACGTTACTCAGTGGAACATCTTTCACGAGGTAAGGTGGAGAACAAGATGAGCTTCCCACCACAGCGTGTCAGGAACACCATTAAGAATCCATTTGGACACATTAAAACGAGTAAATGAAACAACCAGAGTCAATTGCCCCTTAAGCCTGTTCTGTTGTCCCAAGCTGCAACGACATGCACTGAGACACCATCCCTCTTCCTACAGTAGAACAACTAATACTCGCACAAAACCAAAAATCCATACCTGCAGTGGCCACTTGATCAAGCAGCACTTGAGCTGATGGACCAAAGCTGTTTCAGCTTGTCGTTCATCTTAGCTCTGTAGCTTTGTTTCTTTGGTTGCTTGCATAAGGAGCCTGTCTTTTGTTGTGTGCTAATTAATTATGAATTAATTAATAGCCTGGTTAAGACCATCCGGATCTCACGTGACTGGATTAGGGATACACCGATATGAAAATTTTGGCCGATGCCGATAACCGATATTAGCATTGCTGTTATGGCCGATAACCGATATTTACCGATGTCGATATGATCTGTATAAAACCACATTTTTATGATCATCACATTTTGTACATACTGAAAAACACATGTTAACACTGAATTTGAAAAAGTAATGCATTTCTTTATTTGCAAAGCCTTTGGAAAAGCCCATAAATCATAGATTTACTGCATTATTTCATATCAATGTGAAGAATTTGGCTGATAATGATAACCGATATTAACATTGCAACATCTGACCGATACCGATATGACGGATATGTTAAAAAAAGACTAACATCGGCCGATACTGATATGATTGCCGATATATCGTGCATCCCTAGACTGGATGGTCACATTAAGACTCCATATTGTAGGAATTCAAATTTGTGATTTGTGACATGTGACCAAAGATGTTCAAAGATTACAATGTTAACATTTGATTTGTTTGAGTAGCTAAATATGAAGTTATTGCATTTAAAAGAAATGCAGGAGTTCACGTTACAGCTGGGCTGTGTACATAAACACACCTGATGTCACAGCAGCATGGCACCGCACACAGTGAGAAGCCAACTGAATTCCCTTTGCATTACGTCGCACTTGATTTGACTTGATTATGACGTTTTTGCGGTATGAAAATATGTTGTCACATCTTTGTAGTTTCCATTTCTAATGTGATTTGGTTTACTTGTGCTTCGTTGCAAGATAGAAGTCTTTGCTAATATGAACTACTATAGCCTACTAACGTTACTACAGTAGAGCATTGTAAGGGGAGCTACCTAAAGGGGGTTGCATCCATGTTTTCCTGATTAGATGGACTGGAACGCATTTAAATCGGAAGAGGACAGAGCGTTTCAGCCAATGGGAGAGCACTCTGAGCAGTAGTAGGCGGGACCAGCGGTCTTGAACACGCCATTAAAGTCCCTGGAAACCAGAAATATTTCTTTATTATTTAGCATTTTGAGTTCATCACATCACAGGACCCTATGTTAATAAGCCACCAACCAAATTTGAATGATGATGAACGTCGCAAAGTATATAAATTTAGGTTTGACAGTCCTGGCAAAAGTCATGAGAATCAATTATTTTTTAGAGTGTATTTTCTCCCGCGGACTGTGTGGGCGTGTCCCGTCTACAGCAGGGAAATTTCCCTCTCTCAGTCAGACCTCTCTCCTCTCCTCGGAGAGGGAGAGAGAGAGAGATGGTTTGTGTGTGTGTGTGTGTGTGTGTGTGTGTGTGTGTGTGTTCGCGTGTTGCTGCGCGCATAGCGTACTGACGGTCATCTGTCTATCTGTCTATCTGTCTGCACGCGCGCACACACACACACACACACAGCAGCGCCGCAGCAGGCAGAGGAGAGGTTTCTACACACCGCCGACGAGACTAATCTCTGCTCTGCCACTTCGAGTGCACAGCGCTTCTGTCTCCCTCCCACCGTGTGCTGTGTTCGTTCGTTCGTTCTCTCTCTCTCTCTCTCTCTCTCTCTCTCTCTCTCTCTCTCACTAGTCCAGAGAGAGAGAGAGAGAGAGAGAGAGAGCGAACGAACGAACACAGCACACAGAGTGGGAGGGAGACAGACAGACAGCGCTGTGGGGGCAAAGAACGCACGTGTACAAAGGTTATATAGAGCTTATGACGTCATAAGCTCCTGCGTTTTAGCACCTCGCGCACTGCTGTCTTCAATGAGGAAGTACTTTGTAGAATCTTGTAGAAAAGTGTCGATTTTAAGGCTTTGGGTTGAAAGTAATGTATAATAATTTCGGAGGCACACAATTACTAACATAAGACCCTAAATAACATAGTTAGAACGTTTTTGTGGATTTTGGTTTCCAGGGACTTTAAGCTATTAGCTCAATGGCTAATGCAGTAGCGTAGCCAGACTTGGCTCATTGGGTGTGCCACAGAAAGCCAGGGTATGCCAGGGGGGCGGACCATTTGGCGGCGGCCGCAAGGCCGCCGCCAAATTTTTTTGGGGTCTTTTCAAACCAGATTTAGAGGAATATTTGTGTGTTGTTTGCTCCTTTCACACTCATTATTAGCAGGTAGAAGCAGTCAATTAAATTGTATTTTTTGGCAACATGTAAAACCACTTTGTTTAGTATCTCAAAAAAGTCTCACCTACTTTTTCCAATGAGTGTTCTAGTCGGGAAAGAACGCAAAATTTGGTTGGCATGAAGGTTCGTCTACTGCAGAGAGATCTGTAGCGTTCTCAGTGTCCTCTGGCTCTGCACAAACCTCCAGTGTGTTGTTGGCTGCGTTCCCCGCTGTTAACGTCATTGTTTCGGCTGCATCATCTTCTTCATAATCGTCTGTCTCTTCTCCACTGTACACCACCAATACAGGTGCGGGAACGGGTGCACTACAATCCGCACTTGTTGAGGGGGAGGGTGACAACGAGTCATCTTCTTCCTCGTCGTCAATGCGACGTTTCTTGCCTTTGCCGAAAAAGCTTAAAAGCGAGCTTTGTTTCATGTCTTCTTGATTTGCCGCTGCTGCTGCTGCTACAGCTGTGCGTGCATTTGTTTACTTTACGTGGACGACAGCTTAACTATTCCCATGATGCTCCGGGGCACATAGGTCAGTGGAGCGTGATTTCTATTCGCACATATGATAAGTTGGACACAGTGCATGACAGCGTTGATGTGTTTTGCAGACAAAACAAAAAACCTTTTTTACCCAATTTTTTTAGGTGTGCCAGCGGCCTGTCTGGGTGGCATTTGCACACCCTGGCACACCCGTGGCTACGCGCATGGGCTAATGTTATAGTATAATAGCTGCATTTCCTTGCTTTAATGTTTACAGATTTTTAAAACAGGTCCCGGCGTTGAAGTCAGCATGACTAATAATGGTTAATGTAACATACTATATAATAGGCCTACTTTTAGTCACTCAGTGGTGGTTTGAGACATTTATACCAGCAAACTGCGTAACATAGCCTAGCCAGAGATATTTCACTAGTTCAGTGGTTAGCCACCTCGCCCAGCGAGCTCCACCAATCACAGACAATCATACAGCGAGCTCCACCAATCATCGATATTACACATTAGGATTGTGGGTAGTGTAGTAGTTCTCCATGACATTGAATAAAAAATATAAAAAGAAAAAACAACAACAAGGATGATATATTGTACTAATTTGTGGCTTCTACAGGAACATATAGCATAATGTTAACTAGCTCGGCCGATGGCTAATAATCTAAATCTCATTGCAGAATAAGGATGGCGAAATACGCTTCCGGAAACTCTATTGATGAGTTTAAGGTCCATTATCCATGACAACCAACAGATCGCGTTGAGAAGATACTTGTCCCCCACAAGAAACGGTTTAATGATCATAAATGATGTTTTGTTGTCATTCAGACCTGGCTGGATGGTTAATAAGAAAGTTATCAGTGATAAGGCGCAATATGAAATTAACAAGCACTTAATTATGCTTTAATTTAATGAAGCTTCACTTTTTTACAGCTTTAAGTTGAGGCACCGGTCCCTCCCTGTGCAGGGAGAGCTGGGGAGTGCGACTAGGCAACCTAATTAAAAGTTTCGAGTTGGAGGCATGCTGATTGTAAATGACTTCAGTTGATGCTGGTGGGCTTACTGTTGATCTCAAGCTGTTCAAGCAGTTAATTAAAAAAAGAGAGATGTGGCGAACCAAATCGGTTACAGATTGCAATTAACGCTCTCTGTGAGGCGGTTCTGGGGAGAGAGAACTATCCTGCCTTGTTAGCAAGCGCACGCCTGCCGGGGTCAGCCTATAGAAAAACAACCTCTTATTTGTTTTTCACCCTTTTTCATAAGCCATTATTAACACCAAACCAAGCGATAAGCAATCACGTGCGAAGGGAGGGGGGGGGGGGGGGGAGCTGCACTCCCGCAACTCTAGACACAGTATCGCTGTTGCTATGGCAACCCACCCGCACACTAGAAAGAGAGAGATCTTATTTTGAAGGGCAGTCCTCTAATCGGCTCCCTCTGTCCTTCAGTCCTCCTCCGTCTGAGGAGATGATCAAAGGTAAGACAGGCAGGTAAAATGTGGTAGGAAAATGGAGAGAGAAAGATGAATAAGGAGGTGGTTACAAATATTATCTGGAGCTTTAAAGGATGAGCTGCTGAGTGATTGTGTCTTAAATCACCGATGTTCCAAATCCAGCCCGTCAATTTAACAGCAGTTAGATTCTCACCTATCTGCTCTGTAGGATGCCCTGATAGCAGCTGCCTGCCATCAGGGCCGCTGGAAGTCACTTTAAGCAGGGGGTGCTGGGAGGAGGGGACTCTTGCGGGCCCAACCGGAAAAAATCTTGTTGTTTTTTTTACATTTTTTTGCCATATTTAGAGGAATATCTCATTTTAAATTAACATTAGGATACTGTTGTGATGTAATTATTCAGTATTTTCTCCTTTTCTCACTCATTCAGAGCAAAGAGGGAGATATATAGCATGATGATAATGCTCTATATCTCCCTATTTGCTCTGAATACACCAGTTAACATGACACAGACATGATAGAAATATTATCAGCAAACTTAATGACTAGACTAATTATTCTGATCTGAATGGCATATATCAAGAAACATTGACTCCTCTCTTTGCTGTATAGTGGGAGGTGCATTTTTGAGTAGGCTATTAAAATAGCATGTCAAGTTCACATTTCTTTATTGCCAGATTAAACAATTCGTATTGGTTGTTGGTTGGTTCAACACAACAACCAAAAAACGAAACATTCTTAAACAAGAAAGGAACATAGTGCACTGCAAAATATTTTTAATTACATTTTTTTTTTTTTTTTATCTAGGGGGTGCTGCAGCACCTGCAGCACCCCTACTTCCCGCGGCCCTGCCTGCCATGCGCACACACCTGTCCTATCTGCTCTGTAGGATGCCCTGATAGCAGCTGCCTGCCATGCGCACACCTGTCCTTGCTAATGATAACTGCTGCTACTGTATTTCACCCAGTATGACACGTAAGTATATGTTCTCACAGTGCATTTAAGGTGATGTGGATTTGTGCGTTCTGATAAGAAATTGAATTAGATCGGCGGTTGCATACGCAGTTCATTCTGAATGCTTCTTCCCACATTACTGGCAGACTTCCTCCCCCGTGCCTCACTGGAAACGCTACGTAGGCAGCAGGACAAGTAGGCTACAGGCAGGGGACCCAAAGAGATGAGAAATGCAAGGAAGGAAAAGTTAAAAATAAGAAATGTACTTGGTGTCAGTTGACTTCCACTAGCCTGCAGCTGCCTGCAAGTTTAATCATCTGAGGAGAGCATGGAAGAGGATCATATTCAGATACACTCACACACCCACACAGGCAACGTGATGTTGTGTCAATAAACAAGATTAGGAAACCTAGTATATTGGCTGGACCGTGTTCTGGCCGACCAAACCAATGCTGTGTTACTTCATCATTTACAGTCAGTGACACAGTCAGGTTTATAGGGTTCATTGGCCCCGCCCCGCTGCTGCAGTCCAGCCAAAAACTAACCTCTAGTCCCCGATTTTGGACCTATATGCAATTTGTCTCTTACATGCCTGTAGTACTTGGACCTACAGACAATTTTGGCTCCAGAGTCAGCTGTTGGTTGAAATGACAAGCTAAGTTGCTAGCCTCTTGCTACGAACAATGACTTTTAGACTTATTATTATATGCAAAATATCTCCAAAAAACATGTGCAATCTCCACAAGGGGGTTGAGAGAAAATGGGAATGTTGCAAAGAATATTAATTCAAATTTGCTCTGATGTCAATGAGCCGGTTCCACCATTACGCACACTTCCACTAATCAAGAAATCACAGAACTATTTTCTCAGCCGCAACACACACTGCTGTGGTTTGATTTACTGGTGGAGTGATCTAGTTTGGGACGGTCAGGTCAGATTGTAAACAGTAGAGATTGGTTGAAGGATATCCCTGAGTGGACATGGTGCTGTGCAGTAGACTCTGGAGCCAGTATTGTTTGTGGGTCCAAGTCCTACTACAGCCTACTTTTAGGACCCCAGGAAGATTAGAGGTGCAGTCATGTCCTTCTAATGGGGATCCTTTAATAAACTAAACTAAACTAAACAGCCATGTAAAAGACAAATTATATATAGGTCTGAAATCACCAAACCTAGTTTAAAGTCTGACTAGTCTATGAGGGTATTTGTTGGTCCACTAACATTATCCTAAAAGTGAGAAAATTTAAACTTTTTACAGCATTATTATGGCTGGGTTCGTTTTAATGGCATGCATTTATACCAGCCAGGCTCCTTTAGGGGATTGGTAAAATAAACATTAAAATTCAACAAAAATAATGCACTTTCATTTGAAAACCTCAGAGGATTTTGAGTGTAACTTGTTTTGTTTACACAGGAAATGAGCCGGGTTTGCCAGAAAGCTCAGCTCTTTTGCAACGTTGATGTGTGAATTTAATTAATGAAGATTCATGTCACACCAAACAGGTGGGTTGCATCTGTTCTGCAAATAAAATGGTGCGTGTCAAGTTTAAAGTGAGCTTAGGTGTGTGTTTGCCCTCATCTGGATCCATGCATATGCCTTTATCATCTGATGAGGTGCTAGCCATGGCTAATTGACCCGCTCCACAGCGCGCCCTGTCTGTGCAGTAGATATGGCTCTGGGTGTTAACATCTTGTAAATGACCAATTATGAAGGAAATTGCACAAACGACTCCTCTGTGAAGTGCTTAAAATGCGATTCGCTTTTCACGGCGCAGTCTGTTACACCGCTAAATCCATTTTCCCCCTCCTGTTTCCTCCAGGGCAGTGAGGGCACGAGCTGCTGGACCGTCCCCAGGGCGAAGAGTGTGCAGCCTGGCCGTTAACTGATCGACTCTCCCACCGTCGTTCACCCCTCCTTCACCCTTCCCGGAGCAGCAGCCTCCTCCTCCACCCTGAGGCCCGGGGGGTTGGCGGAGGCCATGGCGGTGCCCGCAGCCCAAGAGTTCCACTGGCAGAGCCTGGCACGGCTGCCCAGCGGCCGCGTCTACCACACTCTGTCGGAGGTGGGGGGTCAGATGTACATGCTGGGCGGCTGCGACGTCGCGGGGAGGCCCTGCTCCGCGCTGGAGCTCTACTCCCCCGAGGTAGAGCGAATAAGTACTATTCATAGCGTATTCATAGCCTGTGCCATAAGAAAAAAACATCTCAATGTTTTTTTCCTATAACAAGTTGTGTTATTTCATCATTGAAGAATACATAAACCACTGTATACTTTATACACAGTTATATAAATGAATACGTACAAAATGTACATATCCCCCAGGATATTGAATACAGTGAATAGGGAAAATAATATCAAGCAGGTTGAGCTTTCCATACAAATCAGCGGCAAATTACTGTGTGGAATTGCCAATTACCACTATGCAAATATATCATTATTTATTTCAACATAAATTAGATTTAATCCCCACAAGCCGCAAGGAATGCTCACAAAACATTACATTGTGCTTAATTGGAATCGTAAGGGAATCCACTCAACTCTGCAAGAAAGCATAAGAAACGGAAGTATGTCTTCCTATGATGTGTATACACAATCTGCAGGGGGACCGCTGGATAACCTTGCCCTCCATGCTCACCCCTCGCGCCGGGGCAGCCGTGGCGGTGCTGGGGAAGCAGATCCTGGTGGTGGGAGGCGTGGGAGAGGACCAGAGCCCCCTGAAGGTGGTGGAGATGTACAACACAGAGGAAGGGAGGTGGAGGAAGAGGAGCGCTCTGCGGGAAGCCCTGATGGGCGTGGCCATCACTGTGAAAGGTGTGTACTTACCGTTTATGTCAGTTAGTATTGCTTGGCTGATGTGTGGACAGTTAATAAGCTTGTCAGCCGAGAAGAACCCGTCAGTTTTGCATTCGTCAGCCATCAACGGCCCATCAGATTCCTGTGCTTGTTTACCCACGGTACAGATGTCATTTCATTTCATGAAGAATAGTTCTGCCTGACAAGTGAAAAATGGATGAGAAGTTGATTACAGCCATTCAAAGCTGCACAGTTCTGTACAACGTATTTGAGAGAGACAGCACAGGAGTGAACGTGTTCAAAACGATGCTTTCATCCATCACTGAGGTTGATGCAAGTGCTGGGGTTAATGTTACTGAGTTTAACAAAGCAGCAAAAAAAAAAAAAAAAAAAAAAAATTCCATGCGCCCATCAACCAATTTGCTCATAGTGTGAACACAACCGTTTATACTGCATTCATTTCATATTTCAAACAAGTTTCCCACCAGTAAATGCTGTTCACCTCAGCTTTCAACTGCTCTAAGTTCTACTCGGAAAATCAGGTTTGGCCATTTCTCAGACGTCTTCAATTCTGACTAATGATTCATTTGAGATTAAATGAATGAGTAGAAGTCATGTTGTAACTACAACAACTCTTATAATGCCATGGCAGGACACCACTCAAATATGACTAAGTGACGTCATGATTGAAGTTTGAACATGCAAACATTTCCACACCGTCGCTTCAAACCAACAAAGTTGTACTCGTATGATGTGAATGCAGCCTTACTTCACGTTCCCCAAAAGTCTATATAAATAACTAAATAGCCCTTTCAGAGCGGCTCTCTGAAAAGGCTATTTATTTATATAGACTTTTCTATATAAATAAATAGCCTTTCCAGGGAGCATGCTTGGTGCTGTCAGCCTGTGCTGAAACACAGATTAATGCTGCGCACGCAGAGATTTATTGGGCACAAGTAGCCCCACATTGCTGCATCAAATAGTTTGAGACAAAATGATCGATGGCACCAAATGAAAACAAATGTGGTATTTTTAACGCGATAATAGGACACACCGCATTCCTTATTTGACAAAACAATACCGCTTTAACTGACTTTGTTTTCCAGATATGATTAGATAATCAAGTTTTATAATAAGAAAATTATCTTTGCGTTTCAAACACACAAAGTTTGGAAACAAGCACTTCATTTATATTTGAGATGACATCATTATTCACATTGAGGGGTATGGTTGTGGTGGGTTTTAGGGGGCGTATCGAAATATGAATAAAACAAAAACAGATTAAAAAACGATTGACAGAAGAAGTCATCTCCTTCCCTCCAGCTCTGTGTTTTTTCTCTGTTATGTTGTTTCATGCTATATTTTCTTGTTGCTTGCAACCCTCCCACTCCTATTCCTATGCTGGAGGTGTCACGCAGAAGTGCCAGAAGAGGATTCTTGCATCTTTATTCTGTTGTTTTTCCTCCCTGCCCTTCCCCTGTCTCTCACACTGTCTCACCTTGTCACCAGCTAACTTTCCATCCAGCTCCCGGGTGAATTTTAGACAAACTTTTGAAATGTTGCAAAAAAATAAAATGCAAATGAGGTGTTTCCATCAGCTGGGTTGAAGCAGATAAACTTCCTGAATGTACAACTATGGCAAAAAAACACACAAGACTTTCAATAATCCATCATTATCCGGCGTCCAGGTAGATTCCCTGCCTATCCAACACAAGGGTCGCAGGTTCGAGCCGCTGTGTGGAGATGTTGAACCACAGATGTTGTGTCTCAACATCTGTGTGTGTGTGTGTGTGTGTGTGTGTGTGTGTGTGTGTGTGTCTGTGTGTCTGTGTGTCTGTGTGTCTGTGTGTGTGTGTGTGTGTGTGTGTGTGTGTGTGTGTGTGTGTGTGTGTGCGCAGATGGCCGGGCTCTGGCGGTGGGGGGAATGGGTGCAGACCTGCTCCCCCGCGGCGTCCTGCAGCAGTACGACCTGAGGAAGGACGTGTGGGCGCAGCTTCCTCCCATGCCCACCCCCCGCTACGACGCCGACGCACACCTGCTGGGCAGCAAGATCTACGTGGCAGGTACAGGAGAGCAGCCTGTGTGTGTATACCTGTTCAGATCTACGTGGCAGGTACAGGAGAGCAGCCTGTGTGTGTATACCTGTTCAGATCTACGTGGCAGGTACAGGAGAGCAGCCTGTGTGTGTATACCTGTTCAGGTACAGGAGAGCAGCCTGTGTGTTTATACGTGTTCAGATTTGCACTTCCTGTCTAGTCCAGACTCCTGACAGTAACTAATAGGAGGACAGTATATTACTCCCATTCTAGCATGACTGCATCAGCAATTTAGGATCAGTTAAGTGTACTTATCACGTAGGGGTGCTCCGATCCGGCTAAGCCACGATCCGATCCGATTCCGATTCCTGGGGTCACGATCCGATTCCAGAATCTATTCTCGATTCCAACGATTCTCGATTCCAGAATCTAGAATCGATTCTCAATTATGTAGTTTTATATTGCAATAACACACAAAGGTAAATATAAGACAAAAAATGACAAATGTATTAATGCTGAACTTCAAATTCAACTTCTGAAGAATTACAGTCAGGGCCTAAATTCATTTAGCAAACTAGGGGGGAATTCCCCCCTTATGTTCTTAAGATAAGATGGATTTATAGGCTGGGGGGGATCTGTAGACTTTGAGAAGGATTTATAGATTTTGGGGGGAATACATTAACCAGAGTTCTTAAGTGCAAGAGGTGGTGGCACCGTGGCAGTACAGTACACAAATGACATGAACATTTGGACACTTATTCAGCCGGTATCTTGCATGTTGCCTTCAGGTGCACTGTAAAAAAAAAAAAAAAAAAAAAATTACAATACAAAGAAGAATCGATTCTTGGGAGTTTGGAATCAATCCAGGAATCGTGGCATTAAGAATCGCGATCCTTTCAGAATCGATTTTTTGGAGCACCCCTATTATCACGTTTGAGACTAGTGCCAAGACATCTCAAGCTTTTAACCACATATGAGATCCTCCACAGTCCAGGCTGAAGACTATACTGTACTACACAGTCTATTCACCTTATTCACCACGCCCACTTTTTCTCTCTTCTGCGTTCAACGCAAACGTATTTGTTCTTCCGGTTCAGCGCTAGTTGCCTACTGTGGCTAATATTAGCCGCTAGTTAGTTATGTTACATGGCAGTAAAATGCCACTGAATGACCAAATTGATATCACTTTTAACCATTTCGAGTAACACTGTTTCCATACAGATCGCCAGCGTTAGTTTGTTGTTTATAACGTGGCTATATTCATAACGTTTTCTATCTCGGATGCGTTATTTCGAATCCCACATAGGTTACGCCTGGCGCAACCTATGTGGGTTTCAGGACGAAACAGTCTCGACTCCACTAACGTCATCTTTAGAGCACAATATTCCTGGAATTCCTCTATAGCTTACTGTGGTATACAATATACTAAAGCTGATGGAGGATATCTAGTCTCTGGTACAAGCTGCCAATTCAGTGTCATTCTCCATTCTCCTTTTTCATTTGCCTTTGCTTGATCCATGGCAGTTTTTCTTCTTATTCTAAAGAGGAATTAAATAATATATAAATGATATATAACTTCAGTCGACCTGTATTGTGACCAGTAGGAATTGGAATTGCGGGCGGCTGAGGCTCAGGAGGTCGAGCGCGTTGTCCACTAACCAGAAGTTCGGTGGTTTGTTACCCGGCTCCTCCAGTCCGCATGTCGAAGTGTCCTTGGGCGAGATACTGAACCCCAAATTGCTCCCGATGGCTGTGCCAGCACCCTGCGTGGCAGCTGGCCGCCTTCGGTGTGTGAATGGGTGAATGTATGTAGGCACATTGTAAAGCGCTTTGGATAAAAGCGATATATGAATGCAGTCCATTTACCGATTGCAACAGCATCAACACAACTTTTCTCCTAATACAAGTCTCTAGTACAGCTCCCCTCTTCATGTATTATTAATAGTTTGTTTTTTTTATTTCTCATGTAATGCACTTTGGAACTGTTTCAGTAGAAGTGCTCTATAAATAAGAGATGACTTTCAGTAATATTATTATTGCCCTCTCCTTCAGGTGGTCGTCACTGCAAGCGGGCGGTGAAAGCCTTCGAGGCGTACGACTCTGAGACGCGCTCTTGGACCGCGCTACCCATGATGCCATGCAAGCGTTCGTACGGGGGTGTGGTGTGGGACGGCGCCGGGAGGCTGTGTCTGCTGGGGGGGCTGCGCCAGGGAGGGCTACACCAGAGGTCCAAGTTCACTAAGAACGTCAACATTTATGACACGAACCAAGGTAGAGAGAAATAGACAACACACACACACACACACACACACACACACACATGGGCCTGACTGGCTGCAGGCTGTACATTTTAAATTCAAATCACAGTTTTCAAGATTAGATTAGATTAAACTTTTTATGATGCCGGAAATCAGGTTAGTGCAGCAGCAGAGAATAAGATATAGAATATAGATAAGACAAACTGTGAGTACTGAAGATGATACAACGGATAATCACCGATTATTGATAACAAACGCCACCCGTCAGCATCGGCTTCACCGCGCCGTACAGAGCACCCGGTCGCCATTGGCTTCACCGCGCGCAGACGACTCGTTTTCTACTCAGAAAGGCTAATTTCCCTCAGTACTGCAATTCTTTTTTTTTATATCTTTTTTTCCTGATTTTTTTATCCCATTTTTATCCCCCATTAGTGCTAACGTAATTTATTTATCCTGGTTGCTACTCCACCCTCTGCCGATCTGGGGAGAGCCGAAACTGGCTCCATGCTTCCTCCGAGACATGGGCAGTTAGCCAGCCGCTTCTTTTCTCCTGACAGAGGAAGCTTCACCGGTAGGACATAGCACGTGGGAGGTTCACGCTATTCCAACCAGTTCCCCTCCCTCTGAACAGGCGCCTTTAACGACCAGAGGAGGAACCACTTCAGCGACCAGGATATTGCATGTTTTTGGTGAAGGGGGTTCCTATATGAAGGAAACCCCCGGGAGGCACGGGGAGAACATGCAAACTCCACACAGAAAGGCCCTTTTGACGACCCCACCCGGGCGGTGGGTACTCGAGGACATGCGGACGGGCACGCATTCCTTCAGCGTTCACATCGTCCCAGGTGGGAATCGAACCAGCGACCTTCGAGCTGTGAGGCGATAGCGCTTACCACTGCACCACCGTACCTCCCTAACAGTACTGCAATTCTGCCCACATGCTGTGTCCCACATGGCAGCCAGGGAAATGACTGATCCCTCTATCCTGCACAGACAGCAGCGCAGAGTAACAGGTGAACAAATTGAGAAAAAAAGAATATCAGAGAGAAAAATCAATATGTCATTTTAGATGTTGGGATACGCGCTCACACATTGGGATTTGTCAAATGAAAGCCAAATATAGCAGAGAGCAGTGCAAGCTTTAATGTTAATGTACGACAAAGGGGAGAAAGCGTGCGTTTTTTGCGAGGAAGAAAAGGACGAGGCTTTTCAACGTCTGACACACAAACGCAAGCGCTCATACTGTATGCGCGCAACAGTGGCTCATACCGATGCATGGCCACGTGCACACACACACGCACATGCACGCACACGCACACGCGTGTATATAAGGCGGCGTACCACCTCTCTCTCCAATCTAATTTTGGTGGAGATGAGATGGGAGATGAGCTGAGGGGAGGCTGAGGCTGAGGGATGAGGAGCGCTTTAATTTACCAGATCCAGAAACAGATTGCTTTATTATCCGTCTTCAGCAATATCTCTCACACACACCCACGCGCTCACGCACACGCACACACACACACACACACACACACACACACACACACACACACACACACACACACACACGCACACACACACACACACACACGCCCACGCGCTCACGCACACACACACACACACACACACACACACACACACACACGCACACACACACACCCACGCGCACACACACACACACACACACACCCACGCGCTCACGCAATCGCCTGTCACAGAATATATTCTATTACCGCTCCCTTCCATATCCTCAATATGAAGATGCGCGCATGTTAGGTGATATTCCTGCAAAGAGTTTCAGCCTTGTCGGCATATCGGCGAGCAACAAGCATGGCCGTCGACTGTAAAATGATGGCGGCTGCGGGTGAAGTTAACACACACAGGCTTCGGGAAAATTGCCTCAAATCTCTCGACGCAATTGCTATTCTCTTTTGTCGTCTCCTCCCCGGGAATACGCTCAACTAGAATGGTGCTTTTTCACCGCATCCAACAAATAAACAGAGTCTCTGAGTGAACACTCCTCTAATCCCTCTGAAGCGAGAAGAATCAGGCGACAGCTAGATTTTCCATCCAGTAACACATTTACCAGTAAATATTTGCTTTCTTCGAAAAAGCGAGTTAGGCAGCCATATTTGATTCATGTCATACCCGGCCGGGGTGGGAAATCATACCCACAAGGCTGTGAAGCAGATGGAGGCACAGGCAAACCCAAACAGCCGGTAGACCAAAAAACAAGACACAGAGTCTAATAACGGCATGCCGTTGTTAGGGCTGGGTCGGTTTGAAAATTTTAAAACCGGTTCGATATTGCCGTCTAAACCGGATCGAACCGGTATACCGATTTTTTGGGTAATTAAAAAAAAAAAAAAAAAAAAAATTTAAGCAGGGCTCCCGAGTGTGGCCCATAACTGTCTGTAGTGCAACTTCAGTCCACCTGATAGCGATAATACACCTCTAAGCTGGTATTGTCAACCAGCAATGATACTGAATAAAAAGAAGCAGGACACCTGTGTAACAAACACACCCTGTATTTATTTCTCGTAACTATTCAGCTCAACTTTTCTTCTAAACATCAAAATAATAAATGAAATAAGACTTCTGCCTATAGTGCAACTTGAGAAAAGGCTAATAAAAACACAAGCAGTGCAATCAGAATGGATTGGCTTACAGCTGAGCTGCCTTATAAACTTCAAAACTCACAAATTCACACAATATAGGGCCTAGGCATGGGTCGGTTTGAACATTTTGAAACCGGTTCGATATTCCCCCAAAAAACGTATCAAAGCGGCTGCAGTTGGTGGCGATAATGCACCTCTAAGCTGGTATGCTGCCAACCAGCACGAACACTGAATACAAATAAGCAGAACCTTTTAACTGTAACAACACACTGTTTTTATTTCTCATAACTATTCAGCTTAACTTTTCTTCAAACATCAACATAATAAACAAAATAAGACTTTTGCCTACTAGTGCAACTTGAGAAGAAGCTAATACGAACAATAGTGCAATCAGAATGGACTGGCAAAAAAAAAAAAAAAAAAAAGGTTTTTTCGGTTCGCACGTGATCTAACCGGTTTGGGCTCGTACACCGAACCGAACCGGTAAAACCGGAAATCGACCCATGCCTAGCCGTTGTAAGATCACTGGGCTAAATAATATGGACGAAGCCATCCATTATTTTTTGGACACACGTTTGTAAGCAAAGTGTTGTCTGTCGCCATCTTGGGGTCCTTGCGCAGCTCACGTGAGACGGGGGTTTTCCCAGAGCCGCAGCTCTGCCTGCTAGTGCTCTGTGATCGACTAGCTCTGCCTGCTAGTGCTCTGTGATCGACTAGCTCTGCCTGCTAGTGCTCTGTGATCGACTAGCTCTGCCTGCTAGTGCTCTGTGATCGACAAGCTGCGCAATCACTGGCCAGTGTGTGTGTGTGTGTGTGTGTACAGTATGTATGTATGTATGTATGTATGTATGTATGTGTATGTACTGTATGTACTGTATGTATGTATGTATGTATGTAGTATCTATATATATATATGTATATATATATATATATATATATATATATATTTATATATATATATATATATATATATATATATATATATATATATATATATATATATATACACACAGTATATATATATATATATATATATATATATATATATATATATATATATACAGTATACACACACACACACACACACACACACACACACACACACACACACACACACAGACAGACAGACATACATACATACATACATACATGCACAGCTAATTTCACCTTTCATAACATCTGTGTGTGTGTGTGTGTGTGTGTGTGTGTGTGTGTGTGTGTGTGTGTGTGTGTGTGTGTGTGTGTGTGTGTAGTGTAGCAAAATATTCTTTATTTTGCTTTGTTGAATGCCCATTCGGAGGTCTGTTACATCTGAATAATGGACCACTGTTTTGCATCTAATCATGTCCCCCTGCAGTGAGAAAAACAACCAATATGTTGTGTGAAAAGATTCATGCAAGTAGTCACGTAATGAACGTGCTAATTGCCAGTGAGAAGGTCATTATGGCAACATAAGCCCCATCAGGGTGATCAAGGCCACTCCTCTTGCTGTCAGAGTCTTAAATTACCCTCATTACTGTACATTATCCCTCAGGCTGCATATTATGGAGAGATGAGCAGCAGAGCTGGAGAAGGTTCATATTAATAAACACTACAGCCACTGGAATGAGGGAACATCTATGATGTTGATCCATAATGTTAATTAGTCTTAGCAGTCAGCTTCTTCCATGTTGTTAATGTTATAATAAACCAATTAGGTTGATTTTGTAATATGCAACAGTGGGGGAGAGTTTTGAAAAAGCGGACTCAGTGTTGAGAAAAGTTTGAGTTTGTAAGCAATTGTATAGAAAAGTGTAAATCATGAGGGATAATTACAAAGGAGAGCTGTGGATGAAAATTACCACCACAGAGTACAAAGCTTCAGTCTTCAGAGAACCGCCTCATCTCCCTGATTCAATTGCTATTCTCTCTCTCTGTTTATTCTCTTTCATCGTCTACAGTACCTCCCCTCCTCCCCCCAGAGCAGAATAATGCTACAAAGAAATTATTTGAGAGAACATTCATGTAATCGCTCAATTGGCATCTCTGTCTCAGAGGATTGGACCATGAGTGTGCAGTTATGATGTGATGATGAGGCCCTGTAGTTTAAAATAGAAAATCCACGCTCAAACTTTTGGCGACGTGTCTTGCATTCCTGGATTTTGGATCCGACGTCAAGATACTTCCAGCAGCTATGATGGAGACAACACATCAACAGTAAATAAGGGATAACTGAACTGAACTTAAGGTCTGGGTTTCCTTCAGATAAACAAACTTTGGCAGCTAGAGCACCTGAAGATTTTTTTTTTTTTTTTTTTTAAGTATTTTGGGAAATCTGCTGGGGAAACAGAGAGAAGTAGTTCTTTATGGCAGTTTTATTTCCCCCTCTGTGTATTTGTTTCTCCACTCTGGAGCGGTTTAACACTCTTTACCATCTGCGGTGCTTAAAGGAACACTCCCATTTTCAACCAGCTTTGTATCATTAGAACATCAGTAGTATATCAGAAAATTTTAAACTGTTTTGAAGTCTGTCATTTAATTTGACAGTTATTGAGTGTTAAAGTGTGGACATCACTGGTCCACACTAACTCAAATTAATAACTCATTAACTCAAATCAACTCTCAATAACTGTCAAACTAGATGAATGATGAATAGTTTGACAGTTATTGAGAGTTGATTTGAGTTAATGAGTTATTCATTTGAGTTAGTGTGGACCAGTGATGTCACTGGTCCACACTTTAACACTCAATAACTGTCAAATTAAATGACAGACTTCAAAACAGTTTACAGTTTTCTGATATACTACTGATGTTCTAATGATACAAAGCTGGTTGAAAATGGGCGGAGTGTTCCTTTAAGCGTTGAGTGTCAATGAAATGGCAAAATGACCGGGTGGACTTTGGAGCACATGGTCCTCACTCTCAGCCTCAAGTGTGGGGTTATTAGAGGGAGAGAGAAACTGCATCGCTATCTCCAACTGGGGCTCCGGCCATTTTTAAAGGCTGGTAGCGATGTTGGTTTTCAAATGTTGTTCACACCAAGGAGCCCTAAACTGACACGAATTAGATCATGGACCCCCATTGGATTAGATTTTGTCACAGGGTCCCCCCATCTGATAAGATGTTCACTTTTAGATGTTTTATTACAGAAGGTGTGTGAAACCCATGGAATTATAGTGAAAATAAATCATCCCCCTTTTGCTGGGGACCCCTCTGGAACCCCCTCAACGACCCCTCAGGGTCCTCGGACCCCACTTTGAAAGTAGTATTGTAATTGTACAATAAATAAATGATGTCATCAATCAAACTCATATACAGTAGATGGACAACAGAGTGGCTGATATGCTATTTTCTAATCAAAGGAAACGGTCCTATACAGTTACTTATCTAACCCTAACTCCAACCTTCCCTTCCCTCTCTCTTTGTAGTCTGTGTTTGTTGTAAACTTTGTGTGTCCTTGCAGCAGGTGTGTGTGTGTGTGTGTGTGTGTGTGTGTGTGTGTGTGTGTGTGTGTGTGTGTGTGTGTGTGTGTGTGTGTGTGTGTGCGTGCGTGCGTGCGTGCGTGCGTGCGTGCGTGCGTGCGTGCGTGCGTGTGTGTGCGTGCGAGCACATGCTGCCTGCAGTTGGCTTGTCGGTGACCTCTGACCTCAGCGCAGGTCACAGACTGAAAATAAGTTCAGCAGCAACCTGTCATCAGCCCCCGTTACTTTACACACACACACACACACACACACACACACACACACACACACACACACACACACACAGACACACTTCCTTATGCTCTCTCCTCTTCCCTCTAGGTGTTTGGTTGAAGTCGGAGGAGACGGTGGCGTTGAAAACAAAGAGGGCTGACTTTGCCGCCGCTTTCCTCCGTGGCCGGATGATCATCGCGGGGGGACTGGGTAAAACTGCTTCCTGTCTCCATATCATGAAATGTTTCTCAGTCTTCTTGAATCCATAGTGAGTTAAATGTGTGCTGCATTCATGTCACATGGGAATACCTGTCAGATCGACTCGATGGTTAAAAGCGACGGCTTGGAAATGTGCGCCCACGGTGGAACTTGTCTGAACTCATCAAGAAGTTCCGGTTTAAGTTTTCCGTAGACTCTAGCTTTTTCAGACTCAGCACGCACGCACAAAGTGAGTGATAAACTGAGTTCACGCTTTACTGCAAACCAAACATCGCAATGTCAACCACAAATTAGTCTCGGCTCCCAGACGTTTGGTGAGCTGCGCCACCAAACGTCTGGGAATTTCACTGTCAGAAACTGTCTCTCCGAGCCCGGCGAGAACGGCCGGCAGCAGACACGCCTACATTTATTATTAGAATTTTATTTGGTAGCGGTTTCATAGTTCCAATATAGAGCAAGACACCGATGTGCTGCAAAGAGAGTTTATACCTGTTGTTTATTTTACAATAATGTTTCCTACCCGGAAGTGGTCCGCTTGCTACTGTGAAGTCATCAGCAGGCTCTGTAACGTTAGCCTCGGGAGTCGGGCT
Organism: Poromitra crassiceps; assembly: GCF_964638095.1. Classification (NCBI taxonomy): domain Eukaryota; kingdom Metazoa; phylum Chordata; class Actinopteri; order Beryciformes; family Melamphaidae; genus Poromitra; species Poromitra crassiceps. The sequence goes on along the minus strand of NC_139649.1, from coordinate 14,226,657 downwards.
TATCGCTGGGGGAAAGACCTCTAGCCGCCGGGGCGTCCTATTAACAGGTTATGTTTGTTTCTAAGTGATTAATATGTTTCTCCGCAAACGTGGCGATGTTTTGCGAGACACTGGTTCTGCATGAGCGTCACTGCCCCCAGAAAGCAGGCCCGCCCACAACACTCATGATTGGTTCTCCGATGCAAGGCTCCCAACAGCGCCACCAAACGTTATGAAAAGATTTAAATAGTAATATTCTCAGTCTTACAGGAGTGAAACGGATTAAGACTGAGGGCTGAGTCTAACCACAAATGAAAGCAAAATCCAACGAGTGGCTGTGTCCTTTTCTTTCAGGAAGCTTGAATCTGCTGTCTTTCCCATGTGACATGAATGTAGCGCAAGTCTCCAGGTGACACCTTCATGAACCAATGCCAGCAACACACTTTTAGTGTCAAGCTAGCTGGGTGAGCCATCCCATTAAGCCTAAAGGTGTGTCCACACCAACGGCGAAAATCGCATTACTCGCTCGAGTTTAACTGCGCAAATTATTCACCAACGTTATAGTGCGTCATTCACGCCGCAAAATGTCTCTTCATTCGCCTCAGTTGTGCCACTCGGGGTCCGCGCGCGTTTGCATTGACTTTGTATGTGATCTCACTTCATGGATTTGCGATATCGCGTTCGGTGTGAATGTCCAGTACTGCTGCATTTATGACGTGATTATGACAGATTTAATGTAAATACGAGCTACTAACTTAGAAAAAACATCTAGCTTCCTAGTGGTATTACAAGTAGGACATGAGAGATAATTCATAGGCTTCAATATATCAAAATGTGTAATATTGTAGTATTTTGTGTGTGTGTGTGTGTGTGTGTGTGTGTGTGTGTGTGTGTGTGTGTGTGTGTGTGTGTGTGTGTGTGTGTGTGTGTGTGTGTGTGTGTGTGTGTGTGTGTGTGTGTCCCAGGTCATGTGCCCGCAGCGCTGGACACAGTGGAGGCTTTCCACCCTCGGAGGAAGAAGTGGGAGAGGCTGGCTCCCATGGCCGTCCCCCGATGCTCTGCCTCCTCCATCGTCATCAGAGATCGCCTCCTGGTGGTGGGAGGAGTCAACCAGGTACCCCAGCTGTCTGTCCACCCCCCACCCCCAAGCTGTCCCTAGACTTCACCGTGTTCGGTGGTGGTAATGCGCTACTCGGTAACATCATTACTTTCCCCAGTAAACGACGGTATACAAAATTACAAGTTCAATTTCAGTACAAATAGTATTTGATCAATTAAGGGTCTAACAGTTCATAAAATTCACAGTGGTGTCACGGTTCTGTACATTTTCGATACAGCAGTAAAAATCTATAGCCTATATTTTTATTAATTTTATTATTTTCACAGTCTAGTTAAAATTTGTATTTCAATTGACGACGATGTTTTCTTTTAACACCTTTCGTCTTTTTTTTGTTTACCATATCATTGTAGAAGACTTGCACTGTTCAGCAGTGAAAGATTCGTTCAGTTTGCAATGCTTTTCGAACCTAAAGCCTCGTACCTTAATGGTTTGGCTTTGGTTTGAAAATATGAGAATACAAAATGAAATCTAATTGCTAACAAGAGCGCCCAAGAATAGAGAAGTTGACTTTCTCTGGTGGAAGTCACACTTCCACCCACTACTTTGACTTTATCCAGTCATCATTCACAGTAGAATTAAGAGAGAGAGAGAGAGAGAGAGAGAGAGAGAGAGAGAGAGAGAGAGAGAGAGAGAGAGAGAGAGAGAGAGAGAGAGAGAGAGAGAGAGAGAGAGAGAGAGAGAGAGAGAGAGAGAGCGCGCCCTATGAAAGGAAGAGGAAAAGTAAATGAATTAGTAAAGGGATGAATTACTTCTCCAATGAAGGAATGAGTCATAACTTTACTGAGATAAATGAAGCATGGCATTAGTTCATGCAGGACACGGAAGTCGTAGGCCTACGCCCCAGCTGTAATCAGCTGACAGCCCGCTGATTGGATCAGCGTTTCTTCTAATCGTTCACCAATCACAGCCCATTCTCACATGAAGGCGGTTCATTTAAACATGGCCTCCTTTTACACTGATCCTTGCTACACCAATGCTGCCACACATCACTGCTGCTACTGGAAAAGCTTAAGAGTCTTAACATGGCTCAAAGGTTAAACATGTACACTGTATTCAATGTCTTGCTTTGGGCCCATTGAGGGTTTTCTGCATTGCACTCCCTGTTTAGCTTAGCATGCTGCTTGTTTAATCCAGGGAGCATCTAAACTAAAGAGCATAACTGTATTTCCATTTGTTGCAATAAATGGTGAAATATATGACTAGAGTGTTCCTGACTGAAGTAACAGCTAATAATAACATTACCTTTTTGACTAAAGAGCCCCACCAAGGTACACAAACATATGAATATACTGGCTTGAAACACTTAATTTCAGGTCTTCGCTATGACTCAAACTAAAATGGCTCCGCTCCCGAAATCAAAACTGTTCCTTTTGTCTTTTACAAACTACAAACTTTACAACTTGGGGGATGGTGCAGAGAAGAAAATGCCCGACTCTAGGTTTCTCTGTATTGACTCTCCAAACTCTAAATCAATCACAGCTCCCTGCTGCTCTCTACAGGGAGGGATGGTTCTACCGGTTTCTGACCTTTTTTAATCAAGGAAACCAATTAAATTGGGTTTAAATATCATTTGTAAATGTTAAAGCAAGTACAAATAATACACCAACAGCCTTGTGAGGTGTGATGTTCAGTCGGTCAATTCACAAAGTCATCTTATGAGCTGCATCAAAGTGAAAGTATGGTATGCAGTAGGGGAGAGTGGGGTGAGTTGTGCCAGTGGGGAAGTTGTGCCACCCCTTGTATCTAGAAAACCATAGAAGAAATTGGTCATCTGACCACACATTTTTGAAGAGGCATACATTTTACTCACTCTGCAAAGAAGGGAGGCAGATGGCACAAGAGCTAAGCACATTTAAGTTCAAAAAACTGTTTTTTGCCTCTCAAAGTAAAATTTTTATGATCAAGGTTTATTGATTGTTGTGTCTGAACAATTATAGACAAGCTTGAAAACATTTCACACATGTGTTAGTGTTTTAGTAAGCTACAATATGAGGCTATACTGTTAGCATGATGTTAGCTCCAAACCAGCTATACAGTATGATACAAGTTTGTTAAAATGGTGGGGATGGGGTGATTTGTGCCAAAAGGCCTGGGTTAAGTTGTGCCAGTGCAGTTGCAGTTGATTTAGTGAAATTTTATTTCATTTTGTTCTTAAATGTTTAAATAGACCTTGTTGAAGAATATTGCAGTATTGGCAAGTGTAGCCTGGCTCTGTGATAGTTGATTTTGTTCATTTTGAACATCATTTTTATTTCTGAAAATGTTAAATATGTAGGTCAACTGCTGCTACCGTTTAGCCTTGTTTAACCCTGTTATAGTACACTGGACTTTAATGTTATCTTTATTTTGTCTTGCTTTGATATGGCATTACAGTATATGAGATGAAAATGTTCTGTTTTACTTCAGTAATCAATGGCACAATTTACCCCAACGTATTCTCTCCAAAGGCACAACTTACCCCGCACCGGGGGCAGGTTGTGCCAAGAGACCACTTTTTTAAGAATAGCCATATTTTTTTAACAGTTTATTTAAGATCCAAAGGGAGTGTTCCCAGTAGTGCACAACATCCTGAAATATATTTACATATTGTAGTTGGAGGCATTACTGTCATGCCCTCACTTTAAAGACACCTCAAGTAAAAAGTGGCACGACTCACCCCACTCTCCCCTATGGTGGAATTTCTGCAGCCCTATGACTTTCCATCTTCCCCGTCCGCCCTGTCGTCTCTCAGGTTCCCACCTCGGCTCACGAGATCCTCTACGTCAAAGAAGAAGAGTTTCTGTAGTCTGCAGCGATCAACACCGGATTAACGGCGCGCTTCCACTTCCTGTGTGTTTCCTGTCCAAAGCTCCTGGATCAGACCATAGTGCAATATGTAGGCAAGTGAGGGAAACGGTGCCAGGGAACTGCAGTTACAGCAATGTGACAGAAAACACTGCCCCCTGCTGGGCCTTGATAACACACATACAAACAGAGGAGCTGGCTCTTTCTCTTCCGTCTCTTGAGATTTGTAGTACGTTACACTTCTGCATTGTACGTTGTAGTGCATACTTGGAGAAGAACACATTTTGTAGCTTTTATGTCTAGTATTGTAGACAGAAAATATACGAATGACCTCTTATGGCATAATACTGCATATGCATTTCATGTTGTTTGGTTTCTTTCTCCTTTTTTTGATCTACTGTGTACAAATCGCTAGCAACTGAGCATTCATAGGTGGTGTATTGTTCTCTTCTGAGTTTTGGGCGAATGATATGGCTGCTGCAGTATCCGTATATTGTGTCAGCCGTTAGAAACTAAGCTGACTAGTAAATTATTTACTGTAATAACCTTTGCACTAAGGCAGTCGACACTGAAGGGGAATTGATTTTACTGTAGCATTGATACTTCAGAGAATAATGTAGTCTTACACCGAGAATTCTATAATATCACACGTGCTGTAAACTTGCACATTCGTGGGTGTGTTCATAGATCTAATTCCGTCAATTAGCCAACAACATCAATTGCTGTACATTGAATGACGTTACAATATCTTGTTTGTTCAGTGGAAGAAATGGAAAGAAAAGGATACTGTGTGACTCGCACTGATTGTACACCTTCTATTCCTGCAGCAATACAGTTCTTGGTTTCTTTTTCAATGTTGTCCATTTATGCAATGTACTGTTTAACAATAGTAAAAAAAAAAAATAATAACAATAATTGGTTAAACTGCATCATCGTTTAATAGCACTACTCTCAGGTTGTGATTTCACAGAATTATTTTGATTGTTATTGAAATATTGTGTCTTTGGTTTTCGGCTGTTTATTAACAGATGGATATTAACAGATGTTTCAGCGTGTTGAGACTTCATCTTCATCCCACGAATGGTCAGTCCTCCCTGCCATGTCCTGCACCCAAACATGTAATATGATATTGAGGGTATGAACCATCGTATGAATCAAATGGAATCTGTAGATTGCGTTCCCGTTGCTTTCCACTGGATGGCAGTGATTGCACACATGAAAGAATTGCTGAGGTCAGAGCAGCTATTCATCACAACTCCCATACTCTCTATAATATAGAGTCATAATAGTCATAGAGTCATATAGAGAGTAATATAGAGTCTATATTAATGAATTACAAAGTGACAGTATGTCAATAAATTAAATTAATTAATTTAATTTAATTGATGTACAATCAAGAATTCTGTGAGAACTCAGCTTGCCTTCCTTTTTATGGGTGGAATACGGTTTACCCACACTGTTAAGAGTGCCAGCACAAGAAATGCAGCTCAAAGTGTTTTTACAACACCGAAATGAGATGAACCAAGTGCTTCACATCAAAAAGACATGAATATAAAATGGGGATAGAATGATGCAAAAGATAAAACACGACAGCTCGTCCGGCGTAATGCAAGTGTCGAGATGAGTTTCAAAAGATGTCATTGACACGCTGTTTTTAGAGTGAAGATTTCAGCTAAAAATAGAGAGTAAAAATGCCATCGTTTCACGTCAACTTGGCATCCCGGGGCTTCTGGAGCCTTGGATTATGCCAGACGAGCAGTATGTTTTTTGTTTTTGTTTTTACTTATTTATTTTTTATTACGTTTGAAAGTTGGTTACCATCCACTTGAATTGTTTAGGAGAAACTGCAATGCTGTTTTGCTGTGATACCCCAGGACTGTTTTATGGACTAAAAAAACTTCACCTGTCCTTCCATCGGCATGGGGGTGAGTAGATGATGACTTTTTGGGTGAACTGGTCCTTTAATTAAAATACCTTTTGTTGGCCTCACCAGACAAAATATGAGGAAAATAATTTTTTTTGAAAAACAAATCAACACTTCTATGAGTATAATTGAATATTGTTCACATAAGTGGTTATTTTCCTTATGATTATCATGAACTGGGGGTCATAGATTACCATCCTTTTTATTTAAAACACTGTTTAAAATGCACAGGACTTGGACTTTATTTTGAAACTCCAGATTTGTAATTTGCATCGTCTATCTCATAGTCATGTCTATCCCAATGAAAGATATTTGGCACTATGCAATGCTTGAATGTACAGTGGACATTAGCGCAGGCCTTATGAAGTGCTTACATGACCATCAGAAGTGATGCATAGTCCAGTAATGTGATACAGCTACTGCATTCAAAACATGACACAGCACTTTATGTACTGTACATCTATACTGGTTTCCTCTGCGCTGCATTTTCTGACGTCCACGGAGGATCTAAATTTGTTCTATAACCTCTCACGACCCCTGTGTGAGACACCTACACACACACACACACACACACACAAACACCCTTCCTCCAGCCCTAAATGCGTTGATTGCATTCGAGTGTGGCTGACTGCATGTTTGTGGCTGTTCTCTGCTGTTTTTTCCACATTAACTCGTTAGGCTAATTGCCTTGACAAAGCCAAAGAGAGAGAGAGAGAGAGAGGGGCGTTTACCAGGGCAGAAATTGTCTTCCAATTTGCAGCCCATAAGTAGGAAGTTGTTTTAGGTGAAGGAGCTTTATCTTATTTTTGACCAATAAGACTTCATAAACTCTTAGCACAGCTCAGTATCACTTAGTTTGACTTCTTGCTTGATGTGGAAAAGACACCTTCTGAGTGTTTTTACATTATTTACTTTACAGTATTCTGTCAAAAAGTCATAGTTATTACAGTAGCTTTTACTTCGTCCTCTACACAGCAGTTTGAGCTTAGCATCACACCTGTCAGTTACTTCCCCCTCTGTTCCACATTACTGTCAGAGTGACGGAGCATACAGGGACACTTTTACAAGAAGAAAACTCAATGGCAAACCCTCCTGACTCATCCTGACCAAGGTTAGATCTTGTCTGGTCCTTATCTATCAAAGGGTCTTATTTGGTCAGACCACAAGTTTTCCAAAAGCAGTTGCGTAATTTGTGTATTTAACAATCAGATGTCCTCTTACAGGAATATTCCTTGTGTGTGTGTGTGTGTGTGTGTGTGTGTGCGCGTGCGTGTGTGTGTGTGTGTGTGTGTGTGTGTGTGTGGCCAAAGTACATGCTGTCTACCATGATTTAGCTGGGTCAGTCCCCTCCTATAGAATGACAAACAGTATAGAGCAGCAGTGTTGGGCAAGTTACTTTCAAAATGTAATATACTACATATTACTAGTTACTTTCATTTGAAAGTAATAAGTTACTTGACAATATTACTTTCTGTGTAGAGTAACTCGTTACTTATTACACTACTTTTGCATTACTTTTACCAAAACAGCAGCAGCAGAATGACATCGCCGCCCCGGAACCATCCCGAAAAATAATTTCAACCGCCTTGAAGTCAGTGTAAACAATCCAAAATTCTAAATGTTATTATTTTCCATTGTTATTGTCATCTATAGTGGTTATTTGCATAAAAACACACAGTTTGATTAGGAAATGATTGTATCTTTTTTAAATATGTGCTTTGCTTTAATAAAATGTAACTCAATTTGTAACTTCAGTTACTTGACAAAGTAACTGGTGTAATATTACTGAAATCCTATAAGTAATAAGTTATATTACTATGTTACTGCTAAAAGTAATATATTACATGTAATATGTTACTTTTGTAATGAGTAACCCCCCAACACTGTAGAGCAGTGATACTCAACTTGCGGCCCACGATAGGATGACAAGTGGCCCACCACCCTTTTTCCGCCTGATTTCCCCCCATTTTCTCCACAATTGTACTTGGCCAAGTTTCCCCCGTCCTGCCCCCCCGGTCGCTGCTCCACCCTCTGCCATTCTGGGGAGAGCCGTAGACTAGCACCATGCTTCCTCCGACACATGCGCAGTTGCCAGCCGCTTCTCTTCACCAGACAGGGGGAGCTTCACCGGCATGACGTAGCACGTGGGAGGATCACGCTATTCCCACCAGTTCTCCTTTCCGCCCCGACCAGGCGCCCCGACCAACCAGAGGAGGCGCTAGTGCAGCGACCAGGACACATACCCTCAATCCGGCTTCCAAACCCGCAGACACAGCCAATCGTGCCTGTATGGACGCCCCGACCGAGCCGGAGGTAACACGGGGGTGCGAGCCTGCGACCCTCGTGTTGATAGGCAGGGAATCTACCGCTACACTACCCGGACGCCCCCCACCGTCCATTTTCTAATTCACAATGTAAACTATCGTTAAATCAGGTTTGACTGAGCTCCAGCAAAATTGTCAAATATCGCGGCCTGCTCGCCGCCCGGGCACTTATTTTTGACTGTTTAGAGCACAGACCTCCTGGGCATACCAGGCCCTCAGTCGAAAGGCCTCAGGTAGCCTATTAGGGATTGGTGGGAGTACTCGGTTACTCGAGTACTCCTTCATAATGTCAGTACTCGAGTAACGCTTCAGCTTTTCGGGGTACTCCCCCCCCCCCCCCCCCCAAAAGAAATTAAAGAAAAAGAAAACAAAAAAGAGGACAACTCCACTCAACCACGATGCGTGTGGAACGTGTGGGCGGTGTTAGACAAGTGCCCCCTATGCCCAGTTCAGAGAAGCAGTAGAGGAAGAGGAGCAGAAGCCGGTTGTGTTGTGAAAATGTTAAGAGAAAGAAGAAACTACACATTCTTTCCTGTTTTCAACCCAATGTGAGTAACGTTACAAGTCTTCAACTGAGAATCCAACTCACCTGTTTCCATGAAGTCGCTCCATTACATAGGCTGCTGTTTTCTATCTCTCCTTAATGTAATGTTAGGTTCAAAACTGAGCCCGTACGGATCGAACGTTATCTGCCACTAATTCTGTCCTATTTCTGCCAGTTAATTGAATTCAACACACACGCTGTGGGTCAGGATCTGTAGTGTTATTTGTTTTTCACCTAAAGGAGGGTGTCACGGTGAACTCAGAGCAACACTCAAGGTGTGAAGATAAGAAAATAACAAATGCCTTCACTTCTTGGAAACTGTTTTCAGCTGAACATGACTGGCAACACAGCAAAGAGATGACTCAATACACATCGCTGTGGTTTACCTTTTCAGTACACTTTTTTCAAAACAACTTTTAGACCAACACTAATAGTAATATGTGGGGCTGCAGAACAGTTGAATCCAGAGTTAGAGTTTAGTTTAGTTTGATTTATTTATTTTGTTAGTTTGTTTATTTATTTATTTATTGCTCGTTTTTTTTTTAATCATTTTTCTATTGTTCTTTGCCAATTTCTCCTGCTATCCCAGTCGTTGCTCCACCCCTCTGTCGATCTGGCCCTGCAGCTCGCATACGCAGCTCGGCCGCTGCACGGCCTCACCCGCCCTGCAGCTCGACAGCTGTGCAGGCTCACTTGCTCTCATGACATCACTGATGATGTCACAAACTGATGATGTCACAACTTCACATTACTGATGACATCACATTGCTCTTATGACATCACTGATGATGTCACAATGCCTATGACATCATCATTGATGTCACATTGCACAATTGCTAAAGTGACATCACTGATGACATCACTTCCGGGACAAAATTGAAATAGAGAACATTGCCCAGCATGCTCCATTTTATAATAGATACAATAATGTCAAGAAGATATGGGGCTCTATCTTCCCAAAAGCGCTATTTTAGCGTTTGCGCTTGTTTAACGCCGTGCGCAATGCAAATTGGGGGCGGACACAAGCGCATGCCTGTGATAACTGTACTGGGCATTGGCTGCCACAAGCCAAAGCAGGCGTTTCAGTGCTAAAATGTGGTGATAGATGGCATTATGCTATCGTCAGCAGCGCGCAATTACTTTGCGCTAAGAGCTTTGAAAAGGACCTCTTACGCGCAAATACCTCTGTGCTGGGTGCGCTGCATGGAGATTACCGTTGCGCTCCCAGTGCAGAGAGGTATTTGCGCAGTGGAAAGTGGAATTCATTTTGGATATGTCATTACGCACAGCCTTGCCACTCCAAGACATCAAATTATGCTGCTAAAATTGGGTATTAGCAGATAATTCAGTGAGGCAATCAACTATAACTCACTGAGAAACTTTTATCACATCGCAAAGAGGGAAATGAATTGAGAAAACTTGTTAGACAATGGACATAGGCTATTTACCTTCATAAGTCGGAGGTTCATTAGCACCACAGACGATCTGTCAATAAGCTCTCTCTGTCCTCGCACGAGTGAGTAGACTCTATTACGCATGGAGATAATTACAGCATATTGCATGCATCGCGCCACGGCTCTAATTGCGCTTGCGACAGGTGCCGTGAACGTTTCCGCATGCCCGCCGAAAATTGCATCCCCAACATATTTCGGGGCTGTTTTAACTTAGAAATCACGGAGGTCACGTCTACCAGACAATATCACTTTTAAACAGTTACATTTCTGTATAAATGATTACAAGTAGCTCCCGTGAGGTGGGGATGCTTTTCTTTGCTGCTCGGCGGGGGAGCAAAACTCGGCAGAACACCTGGCGGACGGCGCAAGGCGGAATGCTATCTTCCGTGCAAAGCGCTATTAGGGGATAGCGCCTGTCGGAAGATAGAGCCCATGATCTTGTGAGGAATTTTGATTTGTTGGAGTACAGGTATGCTTTCTTAAGCCTTTTGGAATGTTGTACCTACATACCCACAACAAGGACCAACAAAACAGGTTTTGTTCAAAAGTGTTTGCTCAGGTTAACTGTGCCAAATCTGCACAAGCTACTGTACAAGTCAAGAGTGTTTTGCAGGAGAGACTAAGACACGTGCCACAGTAACCTACATTTGGAAACTAATGTTCCTTATCAGACTAACACCACACCTTAACGTTTTTCACATCTCTCTTTTTCATATAACTTATGTGTGTCATTTGTTTTGCAGACAGACAAGTTTGGTGCCAGACATGGTAGCAATGTCCTACATATATGCTACAAATGTGACGGCATTGTGTGCTACAGTATTTTGGAGGTGGTTGTTATTGGCGTTATTAACTCAGAAACCGACTGACTACATTATACTGAATACATTATACCACTGACTACATTATACCACTCTGACTACTCTCCCTGGAAAGACTACATTATACCACTCTGACTACATTATACCACTGACTACATTATACCACTCTGACTACTCTCCCTGGAAAGACTACATTATACCACTCTGACTACATTATACCACTCTGACTACATTATGCCACTGACTACTCTGACTACATTATACCACTCTGACTACATTATACCACTCTGACTACATTATATCACTCTGACTACATTATACCACTCTGACTACATTATACCACTCTGACTACATTATACCACTCTGACTACATTATATCACTCTGACTACATTATACCACTCTGACTACATTATACCACTCTGACTACATTATATCACTCTGACTACATTATACCACTCTGACTACATTATACCACTCTGACTACATTATATCACTCTGACTACATTATACCACTCTGACTACATTATATCACTCTGACTACATTATACTGACTACATTATACCACTCTGACTACATTATACCACTCTGACTACTCTCCCTGGAAAGACTACATTATACCACGCTGACTACATTATACCACCTGACTACATTATACCACTCTGACTACATTATGCCACTGACTACTCTGACTACATTATACCACTCTGACTACATTATACCACTCTGACTACATTATACCACTCTGACTACTCTCCCTGGAAAGACTACATTATACCACTCTGACTACATTATACCACTCTGACTACATTATACCACTCTGACTACTCTCCCTGGAAAGACTACATTATACCACTCTGACTACATTATACCACTCTGACTACATTATGCCACTGACTACTCTGACTACATTATACCACTCTGACTACATTATACCACTCTGACTACATTATACCACTCTGACTACATTATACCACTCTGACTACATTATACCACTCTGACTACATTATACTGACTACATTATACCGACTACATTATACCACTCTGACTACATTATACTGACTACATTATACCACTCTGACTACATTATACCGACTACATTATACCACTCTGACTACATTATACTGACTACATTATACCACTCTGACTACATTATACTGACTACATTATACCGACTACATTATACCACTCTGACTACATTATACTGAATACATTATACCACTCTGACTACATTATACCACTCTGACTACATTATACCGACTACATTATACCACTCTGACTACATTATACCACTCTGACTACATTATACCGACTACATACCACTCTGACTACATTATACCACTCTGACTACATTATACCGACTACATACCACTCTGACTACATTATACTGACTACATTATATCACTCTGACTACATGCTGTAAAGGCAGAATACACACACAAATAAATCCACCTGCACGCACACGCCACAAAATGACATTTGTCGTCACAACCTGGGATGATTTGATTACAGGCACGATTAAGGGGAAACACGTCTGCACTCATCTCTTTTTCCATCGTTCCATCATGATGTGATGATGAGGTGTGTTCTGATTAATGAGTGAACCATGTGCTGTTACTGTTCACCTGCCCATACTCACAACCACACACACACACACACACACACACATTCCCACACATACACATACTGTACACACACACGCACACGCACACACACACACACACGCACACACACACACACGCACACACACACACATACCCACACACACACACGCACACGCACACACACACACACACACATACCCACACACACACACACACATGATGCACACACACGCACATACACACACCCACACACACCCACACACACACCCACACACACACAGGGTGGTTAATTGGTGAGACTGTTGGTTACTCTCTAACGCCTCTCTAGAAGCGGCTTGAGGCGTCTTCAGCGACGTCTCTTGGTTGGTGACTGACTGTGGATCTGAATCAGTAACTTCTGTAATCATCACACCGCTCCTTCTCTTCTGTGTGACATAACATCCTCCTACTTGGAACACTTGGCTGCATGTTGTAGTCCACTAATGGTACAGCCATTTGAAGGGCTCAGCTCATTCATTAAAAGAGCTTGGGTCACAGGAACGGAAATACTTTTTCCAAGGGGCATGTCAGCCATAATCCATTGAACTCTACGAACTGGAATGTACTCGAACTCAGCAGTACTAGTAATAGTGGTAATAGTAGTTGTAGTACAAATAGCACTAGTAGCAGTAGTGTTAGGTCTAGTAGTAGTACTGGTAGTTCTAGTAGTAGTAATAGTAGTTGCAATAGAATAAGAAGTAATAGAAAACGTTTTGGGAGGTGTTGGAGAATATGCACGTAATAAAGTTGCTTTGTTCTCTAAGGTGAGGTCAACTGTAATAGCGATGTTAGTTTTGTGCTCATAGCGTTGAACTGTGGGCCTAATCGCGTGATTGGATGATGTCTGGCGTCAGAAATAGAATGACGCACCGGCCAACGATGTGGAAGCAGTGCTTTTTTACCAGGGCCGGTGCGACCAGGAGAGAGTAACAAGCGAACGCCCAAACTCTGTCTGGCCTGTCGCAGTTGCTTTCTGCTTGTCCTTTGGGTGTATAAAGGAAGTAGGTTGGTGGGCATGGTGGGGCAGAGAGGGGGGAGAGAGTGCGTTTGGTGGACAGCCATTCATCCTGGGCTTGAGGGAAGGTTTCCAAATCTCCCCCCTGACATTCTTCTGGGCTCAAAGAAGCCCCGGCACAGAACTGGCACAGACCGCCTCGGCGTTGCCAGGGACAGCCGCTCTGCCCACAGGCGCGTTGCTGGGGCCCAGCGCTGTTTTGTGTCCCGTCCTCACCTCACTTCCTGGTTTGGAAAAAGAGGTTGGAGGATCATTAACCACTGGAGCAAACCCCTTACTGTATGTCCACGTCCAACCAGACCTCAGGATGAGAGCCGCCACCTCAACAGCTCCATTCAGTTACCTATTTCTTTCTTCTCTGGCACCCATGGCATGCCTCTTTTTTTTTTTTCTAAAACAAACATTGATCCAGCGTTGTCGTTGGACAGATATAGGGACAAACTGAAGCTAAGATTATTCATATCTGAAATAGTTACGGACCAAATTGCTAAGGCCAGACTTTTTTTTATTTCTTTTTTTTTATTTAGCAATTTAGATTTTTTAGAACACAGAAAAACAAACCAAAAACAAACAAACACAGATACAGTAAAAGAAAAGAAAAGAAAGAAAAAACATACATACACTAGTGCCACCAGTTACAGCTTGTAAATATACATAAATTATGCTTGTAAATATATATACATATATAAATGAGTGGGATCCCACGCGAGGGAGGAAGACCGGCCGGGCGAGTCACCCATCACCCCTAACCTCGTCAAGGTAGGCCAGAAACGGGTCCCAAATAGTTTGAAATCTCCCAGGTGAGTTGGTCCTCAAGAACCTGAGTCTCTCCATTCGTATAACGGAGATCATATCCGCCAACCACAACTGAAAACAGGGTGGAGAGGGGGACTTCCATTTCTGCAGAATGAGTTTCTTGGCAACAATTGTCCCCTGTGTCAGAGACTGCTGCACAGCTGTAGGGAAGTTCAGAGAGGACTCCGAGCAGCCGAAGATGGCGAGTTCTGCCTCCGGCTGAAGGGTTATTTTGTAGGCCTTAGAGTACCAATCAAATATTTTGGCCCAAAATCCGGTCAGTAAAGGGCAGGACCAGAAGGCATGAGACAGAGTGGCTAAGGCCAGACTTTTACAATGTGTCGTCAAATCCACCGACCGTTACGGACAGTGATCCGTATCGAGTAGAAGCACTGATCAGAACGTGACAAATGCTCCTTTGCTTTGTAGTTCCCGACTATCAACAGCACACAGGTAAATGGTGGGAGACGACCCTGATTTGATGGCAGGTGTTACTGTGGTGACCCGAGTCCGAAGAATCAAAAATGCTCCAATGTCCTATTTCCACTCCTTGTACAGGAGATGCCACAGTGTCATAGCATTTCTCGACGTTTCCAATACTTTGTCACCCAAACAGAAGAAGTACCGATCAGGAAACAACACGTGAATTGAGATCAAACGGAGTATTTTATCGTGTCTCCCGTATCGGTCATCTATCTTTGACTGTAATTGTTTACACAGATGCTAATGTCTTGTAAGGAATGCGGACACATATGACGAGACTCACATCTCCTACGTGAAATACTGCATCGTGTGCACTCAATCTGAGAATGAATCCTCTTAGCCCATGAATCCTCTTAAGGACAACCCGTGAGTTTCCATTCTCCATGCCTGCATTCCTGCAGGGTCACCATGAATGTGCAGTGCCAAGCCACCAGAGCATCAGGCTACACTGCTAGTCCAACAACTAACTACAGTAATGGCATTAGCTCTCTCAAAGTGGTCTTGGTCACCAAAACCTAGATTCATTTAAGCGACAATTGTAGGCCCCTTATGAAAATGAAATGTGTATAGATTAATTGTCAATGCAGTGATAAATATCTTATCATTCACAATATTCCACTTAGTCTCAACATGGGGGTTATTTGGCACTTGACCGCTTTTAAAACCAGAATATAAACTCCTGGCAAGATCGGATGCAGCTGGATGTGTATGTAGCCTTTGGATTTTTACTTCCCATTAATTTGAATGAGGCCATGAAAATAGCCTGAAAACAGACATTTATCATGTTGGTGCTGCTGCTATGATACCATTAGGAGAGACAGCGGTGGTGCAGTGGTATAGTGCTCTCGCCTGACAGCAAGAAGGTCCTGGGTTTGATTTCCACCTGGAATGCTGTTGGTACTGTCTGGGGGGGTATGTCTCCCCATGTCTTCAGTGCCTGGTGCCCAGGTGGGCTATCTCGTGAAGAGGGCCTTTCTGTGTGGAGTTTGCATGTTCTTCCCGTGCTCCCCAGGGGTTTCCTCCAGATAAGAACCCCCACTAAAAACATGCAAGAAGACAACGTTTGACCAGCGATGACGGAGAAAGAAGTTGGTCCGCGGGCGCTGTACTGAGAGCTGCCCACTGCTCCTGGCTCATCCTCCAGAGGGCGCTGTACTGAGAGCTGCCCACTGCTCCTGGCTGTCCTCCAGAGGAAGAGCAGCCTTCATTGGGCGAAAAGGCAACATAACATTTTTGCTCTTTTGATGTATTTCCTTAGGATCCCTGTATCATTTTTCACTGCTTTGACAAGGGCGAGGCAGAGATGGTTTACAAGCAGAAACGGGACAACCTATATTCCACTTTGTGAGGCCTGGAGCACTTTGTAGTGTTGACTGCATGCCTCTCACCATCCACGCGTAATTGTAAGCGCTGTCTATCTGCCTGCACAGACTACAACCGGCCCAGGGTAAATTTGAGGTCGTAGTCAGGGCACCTCGGTTATTTTACGCGTAAACAAGTTTTGAAGCCCGGCTTTGGGTGCATCTACATCCAGTGCTCAAGTGAAAAAAAAGGGCACCCTCTCATAATTGATCAAAAATAAAGTTACAATCAGTCAGACCCGGATTAACACAGTGTGGTGCCCGAGGGTGACCACACTTGAACTGCTCCCCTCCTTCCACTTTACATGTTAAAAACATGAAATGTACTATGGCAATAAAGAGCACAGCTTTGCATGAACTTATTGCTAAAGTAGGGAGACATTTTTCCAAAGACACCCTCATAACCGTAACACCGATTAAGCATGCATTGCATCGTATAGAGTAGAGCAGGGATACTCAACTTGCTTTGCCCGGGGGCCACTTTCGGGAAATGATAGAAGGCCAGGGGCCAGTTAATAAACAATAAATATACATTTTTCTGTAGCGGATTGTAGGTGTCAGACGGAGTTTAGTCTGACAATGTTGTGCACACCGGATAGTTACTTAGGTTAAGTACATACATAAGTGCCTGGGTAGCGAGCAGACGGCGGTATTTGACAATTTAGCAGCTAAATCATAGATTATTGATAGAAAGATATTCCATATTCCAGACTGAAATGCTATAACAGAAGTGTGAGTATTGGCCAGAATTACATTAACTTTTGGACACTTATTCAGCGGGTATCTTGCATGTTGCGTTCAGGTGCACTGTAAAAAAAAAAAAAAAATTGCAATTCCATCGCGGGCCACACAGGGGGCGCCCGCGGGCCGCATGTGGCCCGTGAGCCGCCAGTTGAGTATCACTGGAGTAGAGTACAATGTGCTCTGAACAGAGACGTCTTCACTCCATCATCTGTACACATTATTAAACTTACAGGATGTTTGCTTGGGCATTGCCTGTATGTCATCATCATCACGTGTCATTTCTGTGAGAAAAAAATGTCCTAGATATGTTGGCTTATTATAAACCCCAAGACAAAATGATGTTAAGTCAATAATTTTAGTGTTTGCACTGCATAGCTGTAATGCTTTGAGCCTTTCTGCTCACTTTCTCAGACCATTGTTCACATTTTGTCATTATCTCAACACACTACAGAAAAATACAAGACGCAATGTACCTGTAAGCAAATTGCAAAAGGGATCTTGAAAGACTAATAACCTGTCCGGTGACTCAGGACAACCCTTTGAAAACATTGAGTGATGTGCGACGTCACTGTCACTGTCATAGGTCTCAAATTAGTACGACTAACACACATCCTGTTGATCCTGCTCTTCCTGTTCATTAGCCTTGGCATTCTGCAGCACGTCGTTCCTTATGCAGCATGTTTCCGTTGTTGTATTCACTTAGGATTATCACTTTGTCCCTAATGTAGTTGCTTTGTGTTGTTATGCACACGCACACGCACACACACACACACACACACACATAGTATAAAGATATAAAGTACAGTAAGCGCGGTATGAGAAACCATGTCACTGTGCTTTTACCTAGTGTAAATGTATCTCTGTGCTATATAATTCAGTTGACTTTGAATGGTTGCCGGTGAATGTTGATTATAGTTTTGGTAAAGCAGTAACATTGTGCTGACGACGCACTGCCAGATATCCTGTTCAATAAATGAATGACAGTATTACATCAGGTTTGGTTCCACGCTTACGTATATCCGTGGTTTGTGTGTGTGTGTGTGTGTGTGTGTTAGTTAATATGGTTATGACAAAGAGTGTGTGTGAGGGAGAGTGTCTGTAAAGCCAGGCCCTGAAACCCCCTCACCTGCTCTGACCGAGAAATGTGTGTTTGCATGTATGACTCATACTCAGATTTATGAGAAATTACAAATGCAATTTCACGCTGTGAGTAACACAATCATGGCGTGTTCCAGAGTAGAGTTCTCAACGGGCCTGAAAATTCAAACCCGAACCAACCCTTAGTTAGTTGAAGCCCGACCCGAGCCGACCAATTAGCAACTCTTTTCCAGAAGGCACAAGAAAGTCACAACTTCCTCCACACCCACGAGTCTGGGTACCAAAAGATGCACAGCCACAGACCACAGTGGCACTATGGGGGGGGATGCTGTGATGCTGGAGCTAACCACAGAGCACAGTGGCACTATGGGGGGATGCTGTGATGCTGGAGCTAAGCCGCTGTAGTGTATGGCAACCAGTAAACAGCACAACAAGGCCGCCGCTCCTCTGGGGACGTCGTTAGGGACGCTCTCCTGACGAGGCTGCTGCCATCTCTCTGTCGACCTCTCTCTCTCTCTCAATGCTTCCCTGATTAAAAAGAGCTGGAGTAGGCCACTCATACAATGCATTAAGGCAGTGGTTCTCAACTGATCTAGCCTCACAACCCACATTTTTCCTTTGGCATTAAGTCGCGACCCAAATTTCAGATTTTTATTTATTTTTATTTTCTATTTTTTAGGCCTTCTTACTGCATGGGATTGGCATAAAGTGGGCATGCCATAGAACCCATTCTCATTCAGATATCTTAAGGTCAAGAGGTCAAGGGACCCCTTTGAAAATGATTATGGCTGTTTTTCCCTCATAACATTATAGCCTAACTTTGGAGTGTTATTTATCCTTTCCGACAAGGTAGCATGAGGTGTTTTTTGTACCAACGACTGCCTTAAGTCTTCTAGTTTCAGTCTGGCTTTAAAAATGAGCCTGCTACAGCCTCTGAAATACACTCATGTCGGCCATGGATGCCGGCATCCTCGGGGAGTAGAGGATTTCCCATGCACACATCCGCGACCCATTTAAAATGGCTCCACGACCCACTTTTTGGTCCCGACTCACAAGTTGAGAACCATTGCATTAACCGATGCTATGCAAACATCACGGGAGAAATATGACCCCCTGAATGTTAGAGGACTATTACAGTGATAGGGGAAAAAATATCATTAATAGGGTGGCTATAAACTCACTATTAACACATAAGACACATAAGGAAAAGTGCAGTAAGCTAAAGAGTCACTTCTACACAGTGTAAAACCCTACAAGACTAGTATGATGCCATAGGAGATAGAGACATACCAAGAATACCATCATACAATAAGGTCACTAAACTCACTATTGAGTAGGCTACCACAGAAACACTTCCAAAGCCTATATGCTAGGGATACTAGAGAATACCTCAAATAAGATCGCTGTTGAACATGTGCTACTACTGAGTATACAATCACATATTATAGTGACACTGATTCAAAATACCATAAAGTGTAGTATCAAAGACAATGCAGGTCCCTATGTGAATATTAAATATTTGTGTTTTTTTTTTTGCCTATAAGGTATAGTTTCTCTCTCTCTCGCTACTCTAATCTCCTTGCTAAACAATCACTTATGTAAGAAATGCATTGATTTATTCTTGCTTGTGGTGGATGAGTGACCAGAAACCACCTTGTTCCGGTTAGATTCCACTGCACTGATATAGCCTACAGTATGCGTGTGGTTAGATTCCACTGCACTGATATAGCCTACAGTATGCATGTGGTTAGATTCCACTGCACTGATATAGCCTACAGTATGCGTGTGGTTAGATTCCACTGCACTGATATAGCCTACAGTATGCGTGTGGTTAGATTCCACTGCACTGATATAGCCTACAGTATGCGTGTGCATCCACTGCACTGATATAGCCTACAGTATGCATGTGGTTAGATTCCACTGCACTGATATAGCCTACAGTATGCGTGTGGTTAGATTCCACTGCACTGATATAGCCTACAGTATGTGTGTGGTTAGATTCCACTGCACTGATATAGCCTACAGTATGTGTGTGGTTAGATTCCACTGCACTGATATAGCCTACAGTATGCGTGTGGTTAGATTCCACTGCACTGATATAGCCCACAGTATGCGTGTGGTTAGATTCCACTGCACTGATATAGCCCACAGTATGCGTGTGGTTAGATTCCACTGCACTGATATAGCCCACAGTATGCATGTGGTTAGATTCCACTGCACTGATATAGCCCACAGTATGCGTGTGCATCCACTGCACTGATATAGCCTACAGTATGCGTGTGGTTAGATTCCACTGCACTGATATAGCCCACAGTATGCGTGTGGTTAGATTCCACTGCACTGATATAGCCCACAGTATGCGTGTGCATCCACTGACTCCAAACTAAATTAAAACTTTTCGGCCCACCGTGCGGCTGGCACCGCATGGGCACACATTGCTCCCCACAAACACACACACACACACACACACACACACACACACACACACACACCAGTTATTACTTTTTTTTATTTTTCATTGTTTTTTATTTACAATTTAATTTTTAATTAGTGTTTTGTTTTGTTAGTTTCCAGAGGGTTTGCTCGTTTCAGTTTAGTTCTTCTTCTCCTTCTTCTTTTTATAATCATAATAATAAACAAAAGAATATTATTAATATGGGAGGTATTTGTCAGGGGGCAAGGTTTAGGAAGTTCAGAATAGGTATTATTACAATACAAACACACCACTGAAGGAGGCAACACTCATGTAGAAATCCAAGTTGCAATAAGCATGCACTACTAGTATAATAATGCTAAATTAGTAATGCCTCCTCATGCTGCTTGTGTTGACAAATTTGACCAAATTGACATGACTAAAATGAAAGCATTTAGCCCATATATTTTTATTTTTTATTTTTAGTTAGTTTGTGAGTAGCCTACAATATTGTTTAGTTTATTTTTTACTTTTTCTAAAGTCTGTAGTTTTCGTTTTATTTCAGTTAGGCTACCTTTTTAACCTTGAAACCTTGACTCTCTCTCTCTCTCTCTCTCTCTCACACACACACACACACACGCACACGCACGCACACACACACACACACGCACACACGCGCGCACACGCAACGCGGGGGGGGGGGGGTTCATCTCTCTCGCGTCAGTCCCCGCGTGTGTGGAGGGTCCGCCTTGTGGCTTCCTGGCCCCCCGCACCGCACCGCACCGCACCGGACTGGCTGGATTGAAGAGTGTAGATGCGCATCCAAGCAGGCGGCGCGGCCACTGATCGGGACAAAATGTGACGGACGGGAACTGTCTGCCTTTTAACCATGCGCTGCGGGGGCGGGTTAACCATTAACCACCATTAACCATTAAGGTGGCCGAGCTGTGTGCCGGGCCGGTACCGTACTACATAAGCCGTGCGCACACCGGCGTCCACGCCTCAACTCAGCCAGAGCGCGGCGCGTGTTTTTTTTTACCGGGAGGTGGAGGAGGATAGCCTACCGGCCAGCCGCGCGCGTCTCCACTCCGGACCTCTCACATCATAAAGGTAACTACCTGCTGCTGCTGTGTTGCTGCTAGATAGCTGTCATTTTATATCACGGTTTGGCTGTGTGAGTCATATTGCCTTTGCCTAACAGAATATGTCACTTAAGCGGCTCCAATTGCGAAATCCAAGCTTTTAAATTTGATTTTGGTCGTGAGGATAATTGACGAAGGCTGCCAGCAGAATTGTGCGTTTGCATTTAATAACCTATTATTATTATTATTATTATTATTATTATTATTATTATTATTATTATGAGGTTATAGTATAGTGGTGATGACATAGCCTATATACCTATATATGCCAGTGTTTGCCTATATCAGTGATGTTGGAATACAAAACCCAGGCTGGCTGCCCCTTGATGAGCAGTAGAATAGAGTGCTCGCCTATTCAGCTATGACCAGGGGAGCACTAATTTACGCCTTTGCCATGTTGGGTTCGGGAGTATTGGACCTGACTACTAAACAGAGGATTGTTCCAGTGGGGAAAAACCAAAGTGAGTCTGCGGATGTCGCAACATGCAGCAGGCGGAGAGAAGCTGTGTCAAGTCAGCCAGAGTAGCGCCGGGGCGAGACTGGAAGCAGGGCAATTTGGCCTTCACAAGATTTTTTTTTTTTTTTTTTTTTTTTTTAAGTAGCCACTTCTGGGGGGAGAGGTAGGGAGTAGGCCTACAGATTGCTACAGATTGTGACTGTCAGTTGGGTATTGGAAGTTAGGCTCTTCCCATGCCCTAGCTGTAGGCCTAGTAAGTCCCAATTTGATCTTGTAGTTTTTGTGATAGGCTAGTAGAGAGCAAAGATCAAGCAAAAAATGCACTGAAACCATTTGGAAGCCATATCTAACAAAATAAGTACACCAGGGGATCATTCTGGACCTAAGTTCCCTCTAGAGTCTAAGCTGATAGATTGGTGACCTATGTCTACAGCCTTTGGCCCTTAATTGTGTCTGTATAACTTGACCTGTAGCCAGGCAGTTACAACAAGTCAACAAATACAGCGTCTGTCTTCTGTCTCGCATTAAAACAACCATTTGGCTACAATGCACTTTCCTTCCATAGGTTGCAGGGTAATCACATTTCTGTAGCCTATTTCCCTGATGTAGGACTAGATCCTTCTAATGGTATAAACAGAACTAATTGCAGGTAAGATTCAGTTGAAGATTCATAATTGATTAGAAATATTCAGAAGGCAAAAACATTTTGTTCATTTTATTGATTGTATTGAATAGCCTGTCCTGTGCTGTGAAAATTGTCATTGATAGTTCAAAGTCTCTACTAGAGGTATTTTCACAAATGGACACTTTCTATTGCTCCATAAACCGTTGCAACATTTTTGTTTAGAAGTTGGTGTGTTGACTGGATGCAACAGGCTGGTCAATGTGTCTTTTATTTTGAAGGTCACGGCGGGAAATCGCATAGCTACATGTTGGCTGACTTGACAGTGTGAGAGTCGTTTCCAGAGGATGTACACAGCACCTCTGCTAATGGCAGAGAATATTTATAGCCCAGGAGGAAATTACATGTTTGGCTCTGGATGAAAACTGTTTTCAAATGCACAGTTGGTCACTCCTCACCTCTGCTGTTACTCCGGTGGAGAGGGAGAGCGCTGCTGGGTGGGTTGAGGGTGCTGAGATATATTATAGCTTAATAGTCATTTCATAAAGGGATTAGTCTGTCTGTGGTATAGCTATTCTCCTTATTGTGTTTTTATCTCCTATGTAGCGTATCACTTGCTAGTAGCTATTCTAAAGTGGTTGTGTCTGTGGTAGCCAGTGAGTCTATAGTGAACTTATTGTATCTTCTATCTATTTTTTATGTCATAATGTCGTCTGTGAATTGATCATACTTTATGGATTATCTTTGGTTCCATAATATTCCTAAAATAACCAGGGACTTTTCCTGTTATATTTGTATATTTGTATCCTTATAAACAGGGTTGGGAGTGTTACCTTTTAAAATGTATTGCTACAGATGACTGAATACATGCCGTAAAATGTAATTTAACAAGTACCATACACTTTGGGTTACTTTTGGAATAGTTCAAAATGGTCTTGCTGAGTCCATTTGTGTGGGTCACTCTGAATGTAGTTAACACTTGCTTACATGGATGGATTACTGAACAGGGCAACCCGGCACAGGCC
This sequence comes from Poromitra crassiceps, assembly GCF_964638095.1. NCBI lineage: Eukaryota > Metazoa > Chordata > Actinopteri > Beryciformes > Melamphaidae > Poromitra > Poromitra crassiceps. The sequence continues at coordinate 14,202,911 of NC_139649.1, read as the reverse complement.
CAGGGGCGCAAGAGCCCAGGGGCCCCTGAGCCAGAGCCAGATATGATGATTCTGTCACGATTTTACATTTACTGCCACACAGTGGAAGGGCTTTGTCATTTATTTATCTAACAAAGTCCCCAAATTCCCCCATAATAATCTAAATATTTGTTTTGAAGCTGTCAACATGGTGTTAGTTGTCACAGTGGGTCTTCCCCTAACTTGATCTATAGGCCTTTAGCAGTAACCTGAAGCTCAGCATTATTGTCCAAAGGCCTTGGAATGTAAAGTCATGGTTTACCAAGAGCCCAGAAATGTTGTTTTCCACTCCTGATCTGTCAGAATAGGTCCCACTGACTCATTGCACAAAAATATGTGTTTTAGGCCTAGAATAATGTGAATTTTAAAGCAAATAAAATTCAGAATACCACCAATTTAATGGAATACACTTACCCATATTTTTTATTTTAAATACATGTATTTCATTACTCCCCAACCCTGCTTATAAATTACGTTATAGAGGATATTATAGGATTAGGCTACTAGCCTAACCTCAGCGATTGGCAAACAGTGCTTAGAAAAAAGAAAAAAAGGAACATTTATAGCAGTGTTTCTCAACTGGTGGGTCGCGACCCAAAAGTGGTTCGTGGGGGGCCGTTTTGAGTGGGTCACGGTCGGATGTGTGCAGGGGAAAAAAAGTTCCTCTAATCCTCGAGGATGCCGGCGTCCACTGTCTTTCAGAGGCTGTAGCGGGCTCAATTGTAGCTAGAATGACGATTCTGGTATTGATATGAAACTAGAAGACCTAAGGCATCCATCCATTGGTAGCATTTCATGCCAACTTGTCGGCAAGGGGGCTAAATAACGCTCCAAATTTAGGCAAAATTTTGGTGAGGCAAAAACTGGCATGGCCATTTTCAAAGCGGTCCAAATCTGAAATTTAGGTAGCGACATAATGACTAAAGCTGTGTTCACACCAAGATATTTATTTTTCGCTCTGTCGCTTGATTCAACCCTTTGGAATCGCTCTGTCGCTCTGTTTAAATCGCTCATCAACAGGCACAGGAATTGACGGACATGTGGGGGCTATAACGTTACGCAATGTCATGATATTTGTCCACTACGAGCCACCGTCATTGTTTACAAGCTAAAGCCTATCAGCGTGCTCCTAATGCGAGCTCCACACCGGTAGGACAGACTTCACTTCATGTCAGCTGTCAGCCTGTCAATGAGCTGTCAATGTGGTTTGTTGCCACACAATAAACCAGCGGTTTGTTTCAAGCCAGTGTGATCCTTGACTCACTCTCACACGGCAGCCAATCAGCGTTGAACAGCGAGCGACTGATGCCAGCGTATTTTCGCTCGAGTTGGGATATTTCATCTCGGGCGACGAGCGAATTTTCTCCCTATCGCTCTGTCTCTGTCGCTCGGACGCCCAGCGATTTTTCTCCCAGGCGAATATACGCTCAATCGCTCGTTTGCATTGACTTTGTATGTAAACTCGACGCCAGCGAAAAACTTTAATAGGTCGGTGTGAACGCACCTTAAGGCAAAAATGTGGGTCGTGAGGCTAGACCAGTTGAGAACCGCTGATTTATAGTGTCTATATTGTCCTGATCGTCATCATGCGTTTCAGTGCGTAAAAGTTGCCAATGTGGGTTTCCCAGAAAGGCAGTCATGCCCTGTTTTGTCATGATCCAGGTTATCTCAATAGGCTATTTCTGTAACCCAGTGCCCTGGATAATCAATGAATCCCTTCTTTTCCCAGGTGACTGTGCGCTCCGGTTGGAGAGGTACTTTTCTGCAGTCTGGTAACTCAATCCGTGCACTGCAGACCTTTAAATATCCCCCTACAAAAACCTCCCAGCAGCCACACGGTGTAAGGTGAGACTTTCCCATCCCGGTACACCAACCAGTCTGACATGATCAGTGGAGTGAGAGCATGACCAGTCTGCGCTGAAGATAGACACCAATCTTGGAGAATCTGGAGATACGGTAGCGATTTTTCCTTATAATAAACTTTAGAGGACTATTTCCAAGTGACTGATATATTTTCCTGGAGGCGATTGCTTTAGTGAGTCCCCAGGCTCTCCTATCGGTATTGTTTTCTTCTCTCCTCTATTTCAAACCAGTATGCTTTCTTGTATTTTTCACCTGCTTACCGCGAGCACCGTGCAGTGAATGGAGAACATACTGGTTCTGCTCCCGAAGCACCGACAGGAACACGGGCTCTGCAGATGCACGGCTAGATGCGCCTGGCTGCAGATTTCTTCTGACAGAGCAGTTTTCTCCTGGTCTTTAATTAGTGACCACCACACCCTACAACCCTCTTTAATGGGATAAATCAATTGGACTGATCAGGTTCAAAACCAGATCAGGTGGTCAAATCCATTTTGACACCCCACCTCGCAAAACCGTTAGGCCAAGGCAAGTCGACCTTTTCTTGTCAAGCCCACTGTCTTCCCAAGGCCTCCGCATGGTACTTTGGACGAACGAGCAAGACAAACTCCCCGACATCGACATGTCCTCCGGGGCGATAGAGATTAAGAAGGAGGGAGGCCCGCTGTCACCGGCCTTCCTCAACTCCAACGGCCTGGCGCACCCGCTGATCCTCGCCGAGGGCCCCGAGGAGGCGCGGCCGCAGCCCGGCGGCGAGTACGAGCTCACCGAGGTCACCTCCTTCGCGGACAGAGCCAGCGAGACCGGGGAGGACGAGGAGCGCTCGGAGATCGTGGCGGTGATGGACTGCCGGGCCAACGCCAAGGGGCAGCGGGAGGAGGACGCCCTGCTGGAGAACGCCAGCCAGAGCAACGAGAGCGACGACACGAGCACCGAGCACAGCCCCGAGCCGCCCGCGCCCCTCAAGGAGACCTCCTTCACCATCGGCCTGCAGGTGGTCTTCCCCTTCCTGCTGGCCGGGTTCGGGACCGTGGCCGCAGGAATGGTGCTCGACATTGTCCAGGTGAGAGATCTTCCCAACACACAGTCAGACTCCACAGTACACCACAGATTCTGGATTCATTTCTATATTACTTTGTATTAACAGATAATATGATTGATTGATTGATTGATATTGATGATATATCCTGGCAAGCTGTTTCCAAGCACAGAAAGAGAGCGTTCTTCAAAGGTTCTGTGGTCTAATGCTGATTTTCAATATTTCATACATCCTGAAACAAACTTGATGGCACCAAAGGTGGTCCTGCTTTGGTACAAGCCCAAATAAATGAAATAACCTTTTTGCTAAGAGTGTAAATAAAGTGGGATTATTTTGGGTTGTGCCATAATAATGCTATGATGAGGAACACTTTTGGTGCTATGAGAGGAACACTTTTCAGAAGTGAAATTGGTCTACAGGACCTTTGAAATGCAACAAAACTCCCCGAAATAAACTATGACTTATTTGGAGATGAATGGTGTGATCACAGGATTGCTCGCCTGCACACAGAAATATCCAGAGACTCTGGCTCACGCACTAATCTAGCATTCAGTTGTAACTGTAGAGGCTGTGGTTTCACCTTTACTTATCAGCCAGTTTCCATGATAGAAGTTGAGTCTTGTTTACGCTCCGCTCGGCCTCTGATGTCCAGCCGTATCACCTGCAGGGAAAAAGTGTCAAGTCATCCATGTTTTTAGGATGATGACCTGCTAATAAAGGATTAGTGTCAGAAAGGCTTTGGAGCTCGTCGGGCCTGACGGTTGTGTTTTGGAGTCGGCACACCGAGGGGCTGGCTGTCCTCGGGACTGTTTGAATGAACCGGTTGAGTGAACCCTGTTGGCCCTGGCATGTGTCAGTCATGCTCCTGGGGACCTATCGGATGGCCCGTCTGTGAGGCTGGGTCGAGGGGGCGGTCACCGGAGACCATGGGGGTATTTACATAACCTGTTTTTCCACCCGGCTGTCCCGTGGGGTGGCACATGTTGGTACACACGGGACATTAATAACCGTACACACACACACACACACACCCCACAGCTACTTGACGTATCTGGCATACTTTGACACGCTGTGTAAGTGAGATATGCAGATGGGTCCCCAGACCGGTTGTTTTTAGTCATGGCGGCACGGCACCTCTATCAGTGCAGAGTAGGGGAGCCCGGGGTTTGTTGTCTACAGGGGTTGGTTGGCACACAGCAATTTTCTAGTCCTTTGAAGGTCACAGAAACAAAAATGTAACATCAAAATGTTAAAACATCTGAATGTCTGTGGACTAAACCTATTATAAAACTGTTCGACTAGAGATATTGGAAATATGTTACTTCTTGTTAATAGACGTAGGAATCAGACACATTTTGTTATAAGATTTGGTAGTCTGTGCTGAGTGATGGTAGCTGGCTAGTTATCATTTCATCACAAAGTTGGAAATGTGAGCGGGGTTGGTTGGCACACACTCCAAAGGCTTAATCCACATGTGCATGGATCTTCAGCAGTGGTTCTCAACCCTTTTCATGACAAGGACCCCTAAACTGACACAAGTTAGACCATAGACCCATGATTGATAAGCTTTTGTTAACATTTTGAAAGGCCTAATTACAGTATTTTGACTTTATTTTGAATGGCCAATGGCAATAATAGTTCCTATGAACTGGTTAAAAAATATATTGTTTGGTTTAAACGATTTTATTTTCTATTGAATGGTCATGGTTTTATGGCCCTTGTTTGAATGGAATGTTCAACCTGTTTCTATCAGGTGCTATTGGTTGCATTTCAACACTGTGCCAACCAACCCCATAATGTGTGCCAACCAACCCCGTGTTGGGCCTGGTTGGCACAATAGACCCTTTTCACGGGGGCCATTTTGTGCCAAAAAGGCAGGGTAAACACACAGATGCAAGCAAAACACTAATGAGGGTTTCCAACTTCCACGATTGGAAGTTGGAAACCCTCATTAGTGTCTTGCTTGCACCTGTGTTTACCATGCCTTTTTGACACAAAATGGCCCCCGTGAAAAGGGTGTATTGCACAACATGACTTTGATCATGAATCTCTATACTTTTAAAAAAACAGTTGTGGACATTAAACTATGTCTGTTTGTAGCTGTGACCTTAACCTTTCATTTGCTACTGGTTAGAATATTCAAACATAAATTGTGCAAGAAAAATATAGCAGAGCAAAAAGTGTGCCAACCAACCTCAGGCTTCCCTACTAGAATAGAATAGAATAGAATAGAATAGAATAGAATAGAATAGAATAGAGCCAGGGATAGGTGTTTATCCTAGTTTGACACGAATGAACAGCGTGCAGCCTCCCAAAAAAACATCTAACTCCAGTTATAATTACTCTCCTTCTTTCCTGTTGACTCACTGTTTTGCTCTCTCTTGCTGAGTGTGTGTGTGTGTGTGTGTGTGTGTGTGTGTGTGTGTGTGTGTGTGTGTGTGTGTGTGTGTGTGTGTGTGTGTGTGTGTGTGTTTGTGTTTGTGTTTGTGGTGTTTGTGTTTGTGTTTGTGTTTGTGGTGTGTGTGTGTTTGTGTGTGTTTGTGTCACTGTGTACTTACACTCTGTGCACCATGCGTATCATGTGCAGATTGTGCAGTGCAGCAGTGTACAGTGTAGAGACACGCAGGCCGAAGCCAAGCTGACAGGTCATATATTTCCTTAAGGTCAGAAGCTTCTGCTGCAGATAAAGCTGGAGGTGTCCGGCTGCCAGGAGACCAGGCCCTGGCACACATCGCCCATATGGTTGCCAACATGGTGGACCCCAGGAACTCTGAACAGGGAGAGAGAGGTGGGGGTGGTGGTTGGGGGGTTGGGGGTGGGGGGCTGGGGACGACAGAGGAACCGGAGGGAAAGTGTACTTTATTTTACAGGGTTTCTACGCAGGTCTGGAAAATTATTCAAAAATAGATTTCTTTCAATTATTTCCAGGTCTTGAATAGTTTGGGAAATTTGAAAATAAAATGGCTGGAAAAGTATGGAAATGTTGTGGTTCAGGTCCAATACAAACATAATTCTAGCTTCTATGTTGTTGTAGAGCCACTTTGAGTCCACAGTTTTTGTTGATGTGAAGAATAATGTTATGATAGAGCGGTGCTCTTATTGCCCAGCCGCTGTCAGCATCCATCCAATACCCACCACAATCAAATCCAGTCGAGAACATAGGGTCTGGAAACCATGTAGGAACCCTGCCAATCATCTCACATATTCTGATATTTTTCACTGTGAAGAACAATCTTGATCTATACAGTGATATGACCTAGTTTGCAGGGGAAAGATGTATATTTGCATAAATCATATTGAACACCAGACAAAATCTTCAAGACAAATCAAGGTCTAGGGAAAAAGTATGTTTTTTTTAATAGAAAATGTGTAGGAACCCTGATTTTAAATGAGCACCTAGAAAGGTAGTGGTCCTGCAAATCCATGGGGCAAAAATATATATGTATATACTGTAAAATATGGTGTCAAAGCCTCCATTGCTGCGCGGTTAGGCGTCCACACTAGGCCAGGAATGCAGAGGTTTGAGGTCAAAAGTTCTCGCACTGTGCTAAGTTAGGCACCATGCTGCTGAGGTTTCTCCACTTTCCAAAACACTGCATGTGCCATTCCTCCAGAGGTGAGAGAGAGGAGCCATTCCTCCAGAGGTGA
>NC_139649.1:14188846-14191346 GCF_964638095.1 Poromitra crassiceps | reverse complement strand
TCCAGTAGAGTTCCAGAACCATGGGGGAGGCTATGGGGGAGGAGAGGGGAGAGGGAGCGAGTGAGGGGAAGGAGAGGGGAGAGGGAGCGAGGGGAAGGAGAGGGAGTGAGGGGAAGGAGAGGGGAGATGGAGCGAGTGAGGGGAAGAAGAGAGGAGAGGGAGCGAGGGGAAGGAGAGGGAGTGAGGGGAAGGAGAGGGGAGAGGGAGCGAGTGAGGGGAAGAAGAGAGGAGAGGGAGCGAGGGGAGGAGAGAGAGAGAGCGAGGGGAAGGAGAGGGGAGAGGGAGCGAGGGGAAGGAGAGGGGAGAGGGAGCGAGGGGAAGAAGAGAGGAGAGGGAGCGAGGGGAAGGAGAGGGAGCGAGGGAAGGAGAGGAGAGCGAGGGGAAGGAGAGGGGAGAGGGAGCGAGGGGAAGGAGAGGGAGCGAGGGGAAGGAGAAGGAGCGAGGGGAAGGAGAGGGGAGAGGGAGCGAGGGGAAGGAGAGGGGAGAGGGAGCGAGGGGAAGAAGAGAGGAGAGGGAGCGAGGGGAAGGAGAGGGAGCGAGGGGAAGGAGAGGGGAGAGGGAGCGAGGGAAGGAGAGGGAGAGGGAGCGAGGGGAAGGAGAGGGGAGAGGGAGCGAGTGAGGGGAAGGAGAGGGAGCGAGTGGAAGGAGAGGGGAGAGGGAGCGAGGGAAGGAGGATCCTATGGGGAAGGAGAGGGAGAGGGAGCGAGTGAGGGGGAAGTGAGGGGAAGGAGAGGGGAGAGGGAGCGAGGGGAAGGCTTGTTTGGCGAGGGGCCAATGTTCCATGGAGACGACAACATACATCACTGCAGGGGAGGAGTGCAGGGAGATAGGGGTGCGGGACAGAAGTAGAGAGCGAGGGAGAAAGCTGGAAAACATGCGGCTGTGAAAGCAGAGAGTGCTTTGGGCTCACAGAGGTGCTCAGAGGGCTGCTGGGCTGGCAGGGGGGCAGCGAGCCAAGCCGAGAGGAGAGGCTATGGAGCTCCTCCGCCTGGCCTGCTGACAGGGACGAGGACAGAGTGTTTTACCCACACTGCACTCTGCTCAGTGCCACACCTACTGATACTGTATCATCCCCGTAGGTCTGGATCAGGGCTGGGCGATAATTCAATATTGTCGTTTATCGTCTTTGAGTGGGAATCGTATCTGATGATATGATGAGCTGCTGTCTAAATTGATGATTACAAGCAAATCTTACTCACTTTACTTTACTTTACTTGACAAAAATAAAGTCATATTTATATTTTGTTTGACATCACACCTAACATTACCATTCGGTTCAACTGGATTTAACAACAATGTTGCCAAACGTGAGCCATATCGTGATGCATATCGATACCGGAAATACATCTTTGTGATTATCGTGATTGATTTCAACCATTTCGCCCATGAAGCCCTAGTCTGGATCCATGCAGCCCTAGTCTGGATCCATGCAGCCCTAGTCTGGATCCATGCAGCCCTAGTCTGGATCCATGCAGCCTAGTCTGGATGCAGCGGTGCAGAACTGAGAGGCGGCTCGTGGGAGAACTGCCTGCCAACAGTGCTTCAATGCGGGTTCCCGCTGTTCCTTCTATTTAGCTCAGAGGCTCGCTTCACTCCACTGTCCCCTCCTCTGTTTTCCTCCTCCTCTCCTCTCCTCTCCTCTCCTCTCCTCCTCTCTCTCCTCTCCTCTCCTCTCCTCTCCTCTCCTCTCCTCTCCTCTCCTCTCCTCTCCTCTCCTCTCTCTCCTTTCCCCTCCTCTCCTCTCCTCTCCTTTCCCCTCTTCTCCTTCTCTCCTCTCCTCTCTACTCCTCTATTCTCCTCCTCCCCTCTGTTCTCTCGCTCTCCTCTCCTTTCTTTTCGCTTTCAGCCTCGGTGCATATTGATTTAGCTCTGGGCGGAGTGGACTGTAAGTGCCGGGGGCCTGCGGGACTTGCTCCAGAGATAAGCACTTTTACTGGAGATAGATCGATGGCCTCGGCCTCAGCTCCGTTTCTGACCACAGAACTGCTACCGTTGCATGGACTCTAATGGAGACACAGTGAGAGAGAGAGACAGAGGAGAGAGAGAGAGAGAGAGAGAGAGAGAGAGAGACAGAGAGAGAGAGAGAAGCACTTCACCCCAGTGACAGGCCCAGGGACTCACGGGAGCCTGGATTTCAAGGACTGGATGACAGCCAGGGAGGGAGGTTATTGAGGGTCATGCCTAATAATACAATCACCAATAGCAAATTTCATTTACACGAACCCGGATGCGCATGGCAGTGCATGTCCTCTCGCACGTGCCTCATGTGATTATGATTTATTAAAGATCTCCCTATATCTCTTCGAGCGAGTCTTATCCCAGCCGACCGCCAGTCCAAAATGCCCTTCAGATTTAGCTGGGCTAGCTCCTGACTGACTTTGGTTCATTGGCTCTGGAGGTAATTGGCACAGCAGAACTCTGGGTCTTTTTTTTGTGCTGAGGCAGAGGCTGGGCGGGGGTGGTGATTGTGCTTACGCGGAACTGCTTTGAGGCAGAGGGT
>NC_139649.1:14184383-14188646 GCF_964638095.1 Poromitra crassiceps | reverse complement strand
AAACAATAATTGCAGTCGATGAAGTTCCACCTGGAATTCATGAGGGGGGGGGGGGGGGGGGGGGGGACATATTTTCTTTCAACTTTACTTTCTTGAAAAGTAGTTCATATTAATAGTGCCCATATGTTATGTGAAATTGGGGTGGCTGTAACTCGGGAGGTAGAGTGGCTCGTCCACTAATCACTTTGGATAAAAGAGGTCGGTGGTTCGATCCCCGGCTCCTCCAGTCTGCATGTCAAAGTGTCCTTGGGCAAGATATTGAACCCCAAATTGCTTCAGATGGTGTGCCAGCACCCTGCGTGGTAGCCTGCCCCCATCAGTGTACGAATGTCTGTGTGATTGGGTGAATGTACCTACTGAGTGATTGTAAAGCGCTTTGGATAAAAATGCTATATACTGTAAATGCAGGCCATTTGCCATTTATAATGGTATGCGTTACTTATATTAGACATACAGTATGTAACCCATGTTATGGGCTTGCCCAGGGGTGGAGGTGGGATTTGAACCCACGTTCTCCCACTTCCAAAAAGCGCACGCGCTAACCACAACCGGTTAACGGGCCTTTATACTGGGGAGTGAGTTTAACCAACAATTGGCTACCACTCATGAGGACTCTGATTCACTCGCTTACACATAGGCAATATTTGCTAACGATTGCATGCATTAACTCAATGAATGACCTCAGTATGAGTTATGTTTAATATCATGGTGCTTATGGTGCCTTTTGTAGAAGCTGCAGTAGAAAGAGAAGCAGAGAAATAATGGAGAGGCCAAGAGAGGATGATAAATCATTGCAGCATGAAGTCCCAATGACCTTGTCCCTGTTAAAGGAGAGCTCTTCTGATACATTCAAGCTCTATGGAGACAGAGCATACAGCCCATCAAGCAGGTCTGGTTTCACCACTGAATCAATATGGAACGGGCAAATTTCAAGGTCAGAGAGCCCCAGAGGTACGACGTTCTCTGCCCAAGCCATGATCATCCAGATCTATGGAGGTGACTGGTGTGCTGGTGGGGTCTTTGGCAATCTGATATGACGTGTTCCAATGTGTGGGTGCGAAGTGTCTTCATTGAGATTGTGATGTTGTGTCACTGACATGATATGGTTGAATGTTGCAGCACTGGACGGTGTTCACCGAGGTGTCGGAGGTGTTCATCCTGGTTCCAGCGCTCCTGGGACTCAAAGGCAACCTGGAGATGACACTGGCGTCCAGACTCTCCACAGCGGTAAGGAACGCGGCTGTGTGTGTGTGTGTGGATGGGGAAGGGGGGGGGGGAGAGTTATCTTTAGTGTGAATACTTTCAACATCATCAACATCACAAATTGACATTGTTATATATTCAGCTGCATTCTATTCTATTCCTCATCTATTCTGTTCCATCCTATGTCAAACAGTCGTGTCTATAGACGGTTTTAACTTGACAACAAAAACATTCTAAATTGAACCCCCGCTCACTTCCTGTTGCAGTGTTTGCTATGGACATAAAAGAAAAAGAAACATTCAAGTGCAGGACTGACCATTCCGTGAAAACCGTCTATACAGCTGAGCGGCGAAAACAAAAGTAACGATGTCGAGTGAATATTTCTGCAGTTTGCCAAATGCTGAGAAAAAGGAAGTGCTGTGGGGTTGCGCTCTGGTGAAAACCGTCTATACAGTAAATACATATTCGACAGACCAACCCGATATCACTGCAAAGTGTGGAATAGCATCCTGCCAGCGTACTGTGTGAGTGTCACGTTCTGCCTCACTCAGTGGAGCCATCACAGCTCGCCCGGCCACAGTGTTGTCCACACTGCAAACACATCCATCTTTTAACAATCGAGCAGATCTACTGGTCTTAAAATCTCATCGGTCTTAAAACATGTGATAGTGTGTGAAGTGTTTCCCCTCAAACGTTGCCCAATCTATTTTGTCTCGTTTCCTGCAATCCTAAGACTGATAGCTGGTTGTTCCAGGAGTCAGAGGTCATATTGCCAAACATGACCTGGGTTTCAGACACACTGATAGCAACATTCCTCTGCGTTTCCCTCTGGTTTATAACAGTCTGCAGTGACCCTGCCTGGCCCTTCACCTGACCACGAGACCAGTCGTCTCCTCTCTCTCCAGCCAAAACACTGGATGAGGGCTTTTGATTCGGAGGTTTTTTTAGAGTTAATTTCACACTTTCTGCTCAGCAGCAGCAACGCTGAACAACATCACAGTGTCGCTCAACTCGTACAGAAAGACACTTCACGTGAAGAAATGTTTCAAACGACACAAAAAACCTGTATTATGGCGAATTATATTCATTTGAATTATACTTTGAATGAACACATATCTTTTGGGTGTACTTGAAGATATGTCAACAGGGCATAGGACATTCTTTTGCATTGTGGGAAGTCAGTTACAGATTTACTGTCCTCTGACTGCAGCCAGGTTGGCTAAGTGACAAAGATAGAAACTTCTTGCTATGCTGGTTTGACGTTTTAGCCACACGAAAGGCCTTGGCATTGTTGTACCTGACAGGTGTTTAGCGACAAAGCAAAAACCTGTTAGGCAAATCGCTACTTTCTTTGGCAGGGAGTCAATGAGAGTCTCGCATTGGGCTTGGCGTATGTTTAAGGTCTTATAGGCCTAGGCCTAGAAAAAGCTGGTGAGAGAGGGGTTTTGTATCAGCTGTTAGCCGAGCTAGCCAGGGGGGCCGCAGTGGTCGCCTCACAGCAAGAAGGTCCTGGGTTCGATTCCCACCCGGGAACGCTGTGGGCACCGAGGGTGTGTCCCCACTCCCCATTCCCATGTCTTCAGTGCCTACGGACCCAGGTGGGGTCGTCAAAAATGGCCTTTCTGTGTGGAGTTTGCATGTTCTCCCCGTGCTCCCCTGGGGTTTCCTCCAGATAGGAACCTCCTGCTAAAAACATGTAAAAAAACAAACAAAAAAAAAGCTAGCACAGCTCGCTTGCCTCGCTCTGTGTCCTTGCTCTCTGAGGCGTTTGCCTCGCGGGTGTATGTAGGGATCCACGTTAGTGCTGGTGGTCCGAGGATCTCCTGCCGTATTCTTTCTGTATTGAAATAGTGTTTTATGCAGTCCGTACCGATCTGTAAAAGTTATGGTGGCTGTAGTTAGTGTTCACCTGCGTTTCCTTGGCTACGATGGCACTGGTAAACAGCTGCGTCGCTATTTTCCCAGGGCTGTGTGAACATACTGTAACTAGGGGTGCACCGATCACGTTTTTTGCCACCGATTGCCGATCGCCTATGGGAAATATCTGCCCAACCGATCATCGACCGATCACCGATCACCGATATATAAACTCCTCAAAGAAAGTTTGGAAACGTTATTTTAGGTCGATTATCTCTCCCCTTTAATAATACCAATTGGCATTGTATTTTATATCGTTGGAAAGCCTGATTGGTGATAGGGCTTTTTTTTATTAAATTATTATTATTTTTATTTTTTTATATTAAAAAATGGCCAATCGCCGATCGCATATTTGAGGTCAAAATCGGCCGATACAGATTGCTTGCCGATCGATCGGTGCACCCCTAACTGTAACACGTATGTCTGCGACGTGCGCTCTACACAGTTTGCTCCCATTTTCTCTGGTACAACAACACACCGATTTAAAGAATAGTTTTAATAGACCTGCATCACAGTGACAAAATCATTTAAAGTCCACCCACATCTTTGGTTTACATCTCCACTGAGCTCTTGGCTAACGCTGCACTCTGAGCTAACCGCTAACAGTACCATTGTCCATTGTACAGACAGAGAGGTCATTGACCTAGCAGCATGGCTAACCAGAGGAGCTACCTGCCACTGTAGTTGACCATACAGTTATGTAGGTGTTAAGGGAATTAGCCCAGTATTGCTGTTAAGCGCACCAATCCTCACATTCTTTCCACTGGCCTGTGGGAAACAACAAGTGACAGAGCTAATTAGCATCGCTAGCAGTGGCCCACCCAGCAGCAGGATGGAGAGCCGGGGCTCAAACACATTCGGCTTCACACTGCAAACAGTCTAACATAGACTGTTTGTCATTTGTTCTCATATTCAGTCTTACAAGCTTACTTTTTCTCTTAAAACAAGGGACAAATTCTGACAAAGCGAGTGTAATTTAATTGGTTTAATGCAGTTTCACTTGTCTCAGGAGATTTGAAGAGACAAGTGTCAAGTGTCACTTTACACAAGCTTTAATGGCAAAGTCCCTGCATCTAATAATTATGCGTTTAATTTATAGAGCACTTATGGTGCTCAAAGACGCTTTACATCAGGTGAAAAAGA
>NC_139649.1:14176883-14179383 GCF_964638095.1 Poromitra crassiceps | reverse complement strand
GCCGACCACCCGCAATGCCGACCTTAGGTTTAGGCGTGAGGGGTGGGAGAGGTTAGGTTTTGGGTTAGGGTCTGGGGGAGGTTAGGAAGGGTTCTATGTTCCCCGGTCCCACAAAAACGGGGAACATAGGACCCGGGGAATATAGGACCCGGGGAACATAGGTACGCTCCCCTGCTAGGTAGCCTACACTGTTTAGCCTCTCTACTGCTAGGTAGCCTACATTATATGTTTAGCTTAGCCTCTCTGCTGCTAGGTAGCATACACTATATGTTTAGCCTCTCTACTGCTAGGTAGCCTACATTATATGTTTAGCCTCTCTGCTGCTAGGTAGCCCACACTATATGTTTAGCCTCTCTACCTACATTATATGTTTAGCCTCTCTGCTGCTAGGTAGCCTACATTATATGTTTAGCGTCTCTGCTGCTAGGTAGCCTACATTATATGTTTAGCTTCTCTGCTGCTAGGTAGCCTACATTATATGTTTAGCGTCTCTGCTGCTAGGTAGCCTACATTATATGTTTAGCTTCTCTGCTGCTAGGTAGCCTACATTATATGTTTAGCTTAGCCTCTCTGCTGCTAGGTAGCCTACATTATATGTTTAGCCTCTCTACTGCTAGCTAGCCTACATTATGTTTAGCTTAGCCTCTCTGCTGCTAGGTAGCCCACACTATATGTTTAGCCTCTCTACCTACATTATATGTTTAGCCTCTCTGCTGCTAGGTAGCCTACATTATATGTTTACCCTCTCTGCTGCTAGGTAGCCTACTCATTATATGTTTAGCCTCTCTGCTGCTAGGTAGCCTACATTATATGTTTAGCCTGCTGACAGACAGGTTCAGATGTCTGTGGTCTGTAAAGCGTTTGGGTCAGATGTTTGACCTGCGTTCATCTTCAGGGCTCGTCATGATCGGCGTGATCATCGCGTCCAGGAAGATTGGCATCAACCCGGATAACGTGGCCACGCCCATCGCTGCCAGCCTGGGAGACCTGATCACCCTGTCTCTGCTGGCAGGTATCTCTACAGGACTGTACAAGGAACTAGGTAATGTACTGCACGCGCGCATCTACATACACACACACACACACACACACACACACACACACACACAGACACAGACACAGACACACACACACACACACACACACACACAGAGTTCACTGTTTAGGGTTAGGGTTATTTGTGAGTTATCATGTTCATCAGGATTTTGAAACTTTCTGATAAACATGCCTTTGCCTTACCTTTAATATTGCTTTGTGGATTGCTGAATATATTATTTAACTAGAGACCAACTTGTGATGGAATCACGCCCATTTTTTAACTCGTCCTTTGTTTTGATGTCAACTACACACCTATAAAGTTTCGTGACTGCATTTGTCACGATTATGGATGATTTATGGACGTTATCATGACAAACATGTCGACATATTTCACTAGGTGCAGGTGTGTGGAATGCAAAGTGAACAGAATCTGTTTGTTGAACATCAACGAATAAGCTGTTAAAACAACATGTCAAGTCAAGGCAAGTTTATTTATATAGCCCTAATTCACAAGCATCAGATCTACAGACAAACAGTTGAATTGTTGAATGTCAACTAATCAGCTGTTAAAACAACATCTACAGACAAACAGTTGAATTGTTGAATGTCAACTAATCAGCTGTTGAAACGTTACAAATAATCTGTAGACTCTCTGTCGCTGTAGGCGGACTATGCAAATAAAGTGTTACCCGGGAGGGTACTAATAATACTAATAATCTCCCCAGTGTTACCCGGGAGGGTACTAATAATACTAATAATCTCCCCTTTTCTCCCCAATTGTACTTAGCCAATATTCCCCCTGCTGTCCCGGTCATTGCTCCACCCCCTCTACCGATATGGGGAGAGCCGTAGACTAGCACCATGCTTCAACCGACCAGACACATGCCCTATACTACATGCCCCATCTTGTAATCACTGTTGACTGTTGGGTTACATGGTGGAATGAATATCATATCTCACAAGCTGCGTTGGCCCGAAATCTAACCAATTTCAAGATCATTTTAGCTAGCTAAAGACAAGACGGTTACAGCTAGCTAAAGACAAGACAGTTACAGCTAGCTAAAGACGAGACAGTTACCACAGTAAGATACATTTGGAAACAAATCCACCTTATCAGATGAAAACATTTTAGGCTTTTTCAATTGTCGCATAATACACAGTGGCCTCAAATGTGGGCGTTCTATGTTCAATACAGGAGAAGTGTGGAGGTTTGGGAGGCGTCCACCTTAGTTTGGGGAAAGGTGTTAAATGAATTGAGAAAAGCTCCATGTCCCATCTCTGGCTAGATGTTGTGAAGGAGAAAGACTGTTGTTGACTTACGGTATGTTGTGAAGGAGAAAGAGGTGTTGATGAAAGCTGCCCACACCTAACCTAACTTCACATAGGGTGAGAAACCCAACAGCTATTTGCTCTATTGTTGTCTCGGGGATAGTGTTTTCACCACACCCAGCTTTATAGGCTC
>NC_139649.1:14159383-14174383 GCF_964638095.1 Poromitra crassiceps | reverse complement strand
ACTCCAGTCATCAACGGTGAGAAGTCATGGAAGTTGGATTCAATTTGAACACTGGGTCGCTGCAGCAGCAGAGCATAAGATATAGGCAAGAATCAGACAGACAGTGAATAATAGAGTAGATAATCAAAGTAATTATTACAGCAATAAGTTTACAACATCCAAATACTAATACAGCAAATAAACCAGAATAAGGATACATCTTCATCTTCATTGATAGATTTACAGGTTGAAATTGATGTTGCAAGTGTGCATCCCTTGCTGTTCAGTGTATTGAAACTAAGCTGTTCACGTTTTCATTATCAGATTAACACATGGATGTAGAAATTGTAGAGAAAGATATGTGCTTAATTGTTTTTGAAATGATGTGTGCAGAATGAGTACAACATTAAAAGTGTAAAAGTGACAGATCGATGTCACTTATGAAGAATTTTCTCAACCAACAAAACATGAAAATCACCTAAATTGGAGCTAGGATATTTTCACCCAATAAGGACAATATGCATTCATGACAACTCATCATACATAATCATTTCATTATTAAGTCAGTCACTATCTGTTTGTATTAAATGTACTTATTAGGTCATTATTTTGAATGAGTTTTTGTCTGTTTCGATGTTTTCACACTACCCCTCTCTCCCTCTCTGTGTGTACCAGGCGTGGGAGGTAACCTGGTTGCGGTTCAGGCCAGTAGAATCTCCACCTATCTGCACATGAACCGTGGGCCTCCCATGGGGGATCCGAACCTCCCCACCGCCAGGACAAAGTGCCCCACACCCTGCAACTCCTTCTTCGGTTCCAGTGAGTTGCTGGGTGGACTGTGTCTCTCCTGGGTTTATCACATGAAATGTTGTTCCATGATGAGTTCTGATCAGGACTAAATGGGTGATATACGGTAAACACCACAGTGGAAACCAGAAGCCCCCCTATCCTGCATTTGTTTAGATAGAGAGAAACAATTCCACAGATTGGAAAATTGTGTGGCCCGGGCCTAAACCGGAAGTGGGCGTGACTTTGGCTCTCTATAAGAGCCATTATCTGTGCGTTCATTGGTTGGTTGGTTGGTTTTTGCCTTACTCTTTTTGCATATGATTTTTTGCATATGAATCAGTAATGCATCTGTCCTAAATTAGCATAACCATAGTAGTAAAAAGGTCATAGGTGACACATATTGAGATTGCTGCTGAAGTAAATGTTTTGCCGGTTAAAAAGTAGCCCCCCTCCCCCTCTCTCTCAGATGTGAATTCTCGTTCGGCACGAGTGCTCCTCCTGCTGGTGGCCCCGGGTCACCTGGCCTTCCTCTACACCATCAGCTCCATGAGGGGGGGCCACACCACCCTGACACCCATCTTCATCGCCTTCTACATGTTTGCTGCACTGCTGCAGGTACACACACACACACACACACACACACACACACACACACACACGCACGCGCGCGCACACACACACACACACACACTCCTTACTCTAAACCTGCAGGTACACACACACACCCACACACACACACACACACACACACACACACACACACACACACACACACACACTCCTTACTCTAAACTTGCAGGTACACACACACACACACACACACACACACACACACACACACACACACACACACACTCCTTACTCTAAACCTGCAGGTACACACACACACACACACACACACACACACACACACACACACACACACACACACACACACTCCTTACTCTAAACCAGGGGTCTCAAACGACCTGGGGGCCGCTGAGTGTCCAGTCTTGTCACAAGGGGGCCACTTCATGTATTAAAAAAAAAGAGAGAAAAATGCAACCGTTCGAATTCTCAACATTAACAATTTATTCATTTATTTGAGGGACAATCTATTTTTTACATTAACAATTTATTTGTTTATTTGAGGGACTTTGTTTTCTTTTTTTAGGGACAATGCACATTACTAAATTAGGCAGTGTTAATTTTCAACTGTCCCTTGGAACTCCAGCTAGAATTAGAACTGATCATAAATGTCACTTAACAGCTCAGTAATCTGCTCTGCCACTGTGTTGGCTGAAAGGCTGATGTTGCTTAAGTGACTTTTTTTTCTGGACAGACTATATAACATATAACAGAAGTGGAGTATTGGCCAGAATGACATGAACATTTGGAAACGTATTCAGCGGGTATCTTGATGTTGCGTTCAGGTGCATTGTAGAATCTTTTTTTTTTTTGCAATTCCACCGCGGGCCACACAGGGGGCGCCGGCGGGCCGTGAGTTTGAGACCCCTGCTCTAAACCTTTGTCTCTCTGCAGGTGGTCATCCTGCTCTACCTAGCAGACTGGATGGTCAACTGGATGTGGGGCCGGGGCATGGACCCCGACAACTTCTCCATCCCCTACCTGACGGCCCTGGGTGACCTGCTGGGGACCGGCTTCCTGGCCCTCGTTTTCCACCTCCGCTATGTGATCGGGGACAGCGAGAGCAGCTTGGGCGACTGAATGCACACGAATGCATCACCTTCACACTCGCGCACGCACAAAAAAATACACAAATACTCGCACGCACGCACATTGACAAACCTCTTCTGTATGCCTGAACGTTACTCTGTAACTGGACAACATGTATAAGGGCTAGTCTCAAACGACGCACACCCCCCCCCCCCCCCCCCCCGTCCCCGTCCTGCCCGCGTCCTGTAGGGCTTCGATCGATGGCAGCACACTTCTTAGATCGATGGCAGCACACTTCTTAGATCGATGGCAGCACACTTCTTGGATCGATGGCAGCACACTTCTTGGGCCGTTTCATCTTCAGGACGTCAGGACACTTCAGCATCTCAGTATCCGGGCAATATCTGTGTTTCAACCCAGGAACAATCTGACCCAACACATCGCCACGGAAACGAATGACAACAAGCCCCCCCCCCCCCCCCCCCCATCACCTCTCCACCCCTACAGACTAAACTACTCCTTTATTTTACTAAACAACAGAGTCGTACTACTTTTGTTATGATCCTTTTATTATTTTGACAATTATTATTATTGTTGGTGGTAAATAATGCATTTGATATGAATCAATATCCGTTCTATTTGCAGGGCCAGTCCTCATTATTTTCAATGGGGACGTGAGCCCGCCCATTTTTGAAGGCGAGATCAACTTTTAACACTTGAAACCAAGAAGAATAGAAAGGCCGACAGACAGCAAAAATAAAAATAGATCAAAACATACACGGAGAAGCCTAGAATGCTTAATCACCAAGTGCTATATTATGTGTAGAGAAGCGAATGAGTATTACACAAAATGTGAATCTAATGTAACTGATTTAGTAGACAGCATAGGGCTATGGCAGAGCTATTTTCTCTCCCTCTCTTTTCTCTTTGGCCTTGTTACACGGGGAGTGGTTGCCATACTACACGGACCACAAACATAACAACCTAAATCCCTTTAGGCGACGCTCCCACCTTTCGGGCGGCTTAACTTAAGTCGGAAAACAAGGTCCTGAAATCGAGGTTGTAATGCCCACCCTCACTCCCCCACAATCCCTGGCCTCCCAAAGCGGGAAGCTGCCTTCGACCAACCGCCGGATCTGAGGTCCGCTCGTGGTCCAGCGTAACATTAACCACTACAGGGATGGACTTATCTCTGATTCTGTAGCAGCGGTTGAGAGTCACCTTTGACCTTTCCCCAGGGCCACTTCAGCACTTCAAATGGTCGAGTACGATCAGGGCCATCCAATCTCTGTCCAAAGCCTCTGTTAATGAGGATGTATCATCATGGTCGTTCACATGCAAGAAAATCTGCTGAGTGCTGCGGTTGTGAAACGTCCCAAGTCGGATTGAGAATTCGTCCTTGTTTACTCAGCGAGCAAACACACAGAGACGGTGGGAAATGGTACGTGTTTTCTGTTCCGCTGGATGACTGTTGGTTAGGCACACACACACACACACACATACACACACCTTGCTGCTTGAGTTGACTAGGGTTCGCGCGTTCAAGCCAAGAGGTCAGAGGTCAGAGGGGTCTTATCGTGCCACGGACTAAAATAGTGGCGGTCCCCTCGCTGCAAACACCTGTCAAGTCCTTAGTGGAGGTGTGTTGCCCAACACAGGCTCCACAATGTAGCCTACTGCAACAATGTAGCCTACTGCAACAATGTAGCCTACAGGAACAATGTAGCCTACTGAAACAAGGCTGCAGGGCTCAGCTGACCGAGCGACACTGTAATCACAACACTGCACTGGCACACGTGCTACAGACTGCAGAAGTGTGTAAAAGTTGCCTTACTCCTGATGTGCACTCTAGGGTTCGATCCGATACGGGCTTTTGAAGTCGGATATGGAAAATGTTAATGTGACCACTTTTTTATGTCCATCTAAACTCTCCCCTAGACTAAAGAAATGATCTTTGGTCAGTTCTCAGCTTCAAACAGACTTTTTGGGACTTTTGCCCACTGGTCACTTAACCGTGACTAGAGAAGATTGGCACCAAAACCATCTCTGTGCCTCCAGTAGATAGCGCTGTCTGGTGCGTGCACATGCTAGCAAATTAGCATTTAGCATAGTATGTTAAGTCATCGCAGACGATTAGCATTATCCAAAAGTATGAAGATAAATATTTTAGTAAACCAGCATTGGTATTGATTTTTATAGTATGGCCTGTAGATTCATCTCGAAATTGAAAGAGCATTGT
Organism: Poromitra crassiceps; assembly: GCF_964638095.1. Taxonomy (NCBI): domain Eukaryota; kingdom Metazoa; phylum Chordata; class Actinopteri; order Beryciformes; family Melamphaidae; genus Poromitra; species Poromitra crassiceps. The sequence continues at coordinate 14,169,720 of NC_139649.1, read as the reverse complement.
TTTTGTCTTAATTTTCTATCTATTGTACCAATGCCCTAAACAAGCCTGGCAAGTTTAGACGTGTCTTCAAAAGTAACTGTCAGCCTTAGAGCTGCAACTAGCTCTCATTTTCTCACTGTTAGGCTAATGCTAATTGAACAAGATTAGGTATCTCCCAGAGACAGAGATGATTTTGGGGCCAGTCCTCTCATCATACGGGCTAAGGTGACCCATCCGCTAAAACTCCCCAAACTATATGTAATCAAAGGCCAGCATCATCCCCGACAAATCTTTCTAACCCTAGTGCACACAGCGCACGCGCACACACACACACGCGCGCGCACACACACACACACACACACACACACGCACACACACACACACACACACGCACACACAAGCTTCTAGCTGAGGAGGAGAATGGAAGAGGAAGTCATGAAGAGTAGAAATAGTAAAAGCACAGGGCTGTTTTGACCGACTGTACCAAGTACAGATGCTCCGCCCAGAGGCCGCGAAACCTGCATGTGATGCTGCGTGCTTGTCAGACTTCTGTGCTGTATTGAAGGGGCCAGCTGAATGCATGTGCAGGGCACATGGTGTGGATATGCAAAAACATGTTGATTGTTTTATCCTTTAAAAAATGTTACGTGTAGGTCTGAGTGATTATGTGATGATTTTTAAGTGGAGAAGATGTCGATTCTGTGAGATTTTACATTTAAAATGGTGATCCCCCCCCCCTTTCTTTTTCCTTTCCCTAATCGTTTTTTTTTTTTTACGTTTCAGTTTTGTTTTATGTCATGGATTTAAGCAAGCAACCACTGTAAGATGAAGCAACTTTAAAAGCACTGGTCATATGCAGAGTACTGTAATCTACAAAATGGGGCACCAGAGGGCGCCACTGTGATGCAGGAGTTCGCTCGACTAAAACCTCTCCGTGCATCTGTGTGTCCTCTGGATTCAAAACCACATACTGTACACCTACATTGTCGTTTTGTGTTCCTCTTCCTTTTCTACAACCTGTGAGCTGTATGGTGTTGTAAAGGTTGCATCCCCACATCGGTTCACTCTCGCCTGTATTCTCCACTGCTATCTTACTGACCAGGTGCCGGCGTTCTGCCTCTAAGTCAAAGGAAAGTTGTGAATACTTCTGTGGGGGCAAGCAACGCTTTCTCTATTTATTTTTAGATGCACACAAAGCAAATTGTACATATGATATTTATTCTATAAATAAGGTTGTCTATTTTATCCTTTCATTTTTGGTTTCTTTGTCACTGTGTTTTTTCCCCCTCTCTTTTGTAATTGTCTTTTTTTCTTCTATTTTCTGTTTTTTCTTATTTTTTGTTTTGTTTTCATGCAATGGGCCAGTAGAGCTTTTTGGCGCTAGATTGTCAGCAAAGCTAATGAATAGCATGGTGCCTAATACCAGTACACACACACAAACACACAACCTATTTCGCATAGGGAAAACCATACTCAGAAGACATAGAATGGCCTTAACCCATCAGAGCCAGGCTCAACTCAGAGTAACCAATCAGGAGCTAGGCTCACCACAGAGTAGCATCTCTATAATTAGCTTTGATTAATACAAGATGTACAGTAGATTGATGATGATGTTGTAATGTAATAATGACTTTATAAGGTGCAGCCATTGGGGGGGGGGCTGCTTTGTCTATGAACCATGGTTTGTAAAGTGACTCCAAGGTTGATAAAATGTCGAGAGGGATTGGATGTATGGGGTGGGCGTTTGGAAAAGTCTGGAATTGAGAACTGCCAATTTATGATCAAAAGAAGGATTTGAATCCTCGCTTCCATGTGGAAGCCCTGTACAACAAGTGCAACAAGACAAAATACACGTGTCACTTCTCCCTACGATTCCAGACTCTTCCCACAGCCCGTAGAGCCAAGATAACCTTTCCGTAGACCCATAGCCCGCCTTCTGCCTTGTTAACCTCAGTGCTTTCAACCCCCGAGCCCCTGAACCCGCAGGGAACCAGGCCCGACAACCTGTCACAATAGCAGTACAGCGCTTTATGACCTCCGACCCATCACACTTCTGGGTTCATAGAAACTGATGTGCGGTCCCATCTGGGCCGGGCTTTGGGTTCCCTGTGTTGTTCCCCCTTGTGAAAGCCCTCCCTCTGTGAGGCCGGAGGAAGGCTTTCTCCCTGCAGGAGACTTTGTATGTAAATTGCTGGAAATAAAGGATTATATTATTTCATACCACTGTGTGGCGCTGTGCATTTTGTGGGTCCTTTCGTTTCTGCACTCCTCAGCCCTGATTCACTGAAACCCACCTAAACTTATTTATTTCGTTTTGATTAATAGTGTACTAATTAGTATCTGATGTAATTTATAGGATAGGGTCTGCTAAGGGAAATATCTGAGAACTCACAAGAATCCCACTTTTTACATTTTCTACTATTGAATGATATGTGTTGTATGTGGTTGACTCCATTTTGTATTCTTGTGAGTATCTCATTGGGTAATTGACACCTGCCTATCAGCCAATCAGCAATTGATGACTTAAATGCAGACCTGATGGCAGTCCCATACCCATAGCAAACCTGATGACGCACAATGTGAAACGCGTTGTGCGCTTTGTTTCTTGTTTTTAATGTAGCTAAATAAAGTGTCTATATCTTCCCTATCCTGGTGTGAATCTTGTGATTCACCCTGCACCAGCCGGCACCCAGGAGAGTAGCCTAAAATTTAAATTAAATAAATACAGAATACCATGCCGATATATGCAATCAAGTAAATATAATTAATCTTTAAATACATCAAATCTGCGATAGAAAAGTGGGCCAAAGAGAAGTAGAGTTGATTTGTGTGCAGGACTACAGGAAGCTACAGGATACAGTAAGTGCCATGTTAGTTAGCCTGGGTAAACCCACAGCCTTCAACGTGACGTCACAGGCTATGCCTGTAGCGTAAGTCGATAGCACATAGAGGTCACGTGGAGGCTGGGTTTACCCAGGCTAATGTTAGTAGCTGGAGGGTGGATCTGTCAGCAGGAGATGAGCAGAGGGCCTGAAGACGACGACAAGCATTTCTCCTCCTCTCCTCCTCCCCCAGTGTCCCCTCCGTCTCGCAGGAGGTCGCTGGAGGACAGCTGGACGCAGAGGGCCTCGGCCACCTGGAGCACCTGGGACGGCCCTGGAGGGAGGGGAGCGAGGGGGGTGGGGGGCAATAAGACGAAGAATAAGTGGAAGCCCAGCAGTGTTTCAGCCCATGCAGGATATGTTGGGGGGATGGGAGGGATCGTAGAGGAGGCCTACCATGTCCACTCTGAGTGCATATGTCCAGAGTGTCTATCAGGATCTTCCCCAGAGCCCTGCGGGACACATTCTGAAGGAGAGAGAGAGAGAGACTTTTTGATGGTCTTTAATGAGACGTCTCGCAACAAAACAGAAAGAAATGACCTAAACCCTCCATGCACACAGGCACATGAGCAGAAAGGGATCATGTCTATGTTCCCCGGGTTCTATGTTCCCCGGGTTCTATATTCCCCGTCTTTCACTAACCTCTCCCGGCCCCCACGCCAAACCTAACCTCCCCCCATGCCTAAACCTAACCTCCCCCAGACCCTAACCCAAAACCTAACCTCTCCCACCCCCACGTACGCCTAAACCTAAGGTCGGCATTGCGGGTGGTCGGCATAGCGGGTGGACACCATTTGGGAAAAACGGGGAACATAGGACCCGGGGAACATAGGACCCGGGGAACATAGGACCCGGGGAACATAGGGATGACCCCAGCAGAAACTACAATAACAGTTCTGACAAACAGGTCAGACTCTCCAAACATTCATGAAGAAGAAGACAATATTGTTTTCCTTTTATTTCTTTTTTATTAACATGTAATCCACCATAAAATGTGTCAAAACAGTTTCTGATAATAGAGAAATGTCAGATGTCAGTATAAACACTAGATGGCACTGAAGAGGTGAATCGGTATGGATGAGGTGAACAGTGGAACTGTGTGGAGTGTGTTATTCATTCAAAGAATGTCGTATTCAATACTATACAATACGACGTATTGTATAGAGACACCTCTTGCACCTCTTTTGACAATTGAACTATAAATAACCGCCTCGTGGTTGTATGCCTCCGCCAACAAGTCAAGTTGCAGTCTACATTCATGTCTGTCCAGACTCAGTGGTGTGGCCATTCAGTCTTATGGCAATTTAGGCAATGTTTGGGGGTACCTCCACAACATGGCTAATCATTTTCAACATGGAAAATGGTCCTACCCGTACCCCAAACCACCCACATCCCCCTAGCCACTCCCTCTACCCACCCCTCAAACCCGCGTGATTTCTAACCCCACATAGGATAAGCAATAACCACGCCCTGTGGTGCCGGGATTGGCCAGGAGCATTGAAGCTTGGGACAAAGCACCTGGGTTTTTTCATCTTTTAAAATAAAGATGTTTAAAAAACTATTGCTTGTTACATTTTCAGTGCTGTACCTTTTCTCTGGGTAAGAATTGAGCTTGAAATTAACGATACACTATATTATATGAGCTATGAACGTGAACACAACACCGTTTATATTATTGCATGTTTTTGTAGATTGTGTACATTGTGTAGATAGTATGCTTATTATTATTATTACTATGCTAAGGAAGGTAGGTGACCATAATTAATTTCAATGTCCGCTCTCAATATCGCTGTCTGTTCTCAAGAGCTATTCAGTTGGTTCATGAAATCGTTGGGCTGCGTGCCCTCCAGTGTTGCTCCTGGCAACACTGGAGGGCAACATTGCTTATCCTATGTGGGGTTAGAAATCACGCCTCAAACCCTGACTCTCTACGGCCTTCTTATCACTAGCTATAGCCCCTTTTCCCTAGCCCCGCCCCTTTCCCTCTCGACGTTCCCTCCCACCACCGACACCCCTATCCACTCCCCCTACCCACCCCTTGAATCCTGACGCTCTACGTCTACGTCCTTCCTATCCCTAGCTATGGCCCCTTTTACCTAGCCCCGCCCCCTTCCTTGATGGAATGGATGGACATGAGATCACAGTGACCTTGAACTTTGACCTTTGACCACCAAAATCCAATCAGTTCGTCAGTGAGTCCAAGTGTGTGCATGTGTACCTTGTTGCGTAGCTGCAGCAGCAGTGTGAGGGCATCTGTGAGCTTCTCTTCCAGCAGAGAGAGATGCATCCTCCTCTTTTCCTCCTCTAGACTCGCCTCCTGCTCCTCCTCAGGCCTCTTTCAAACAGGACAGAGTGGATGAACGTCAGACAGAGTAAAGGTCTATCAGGACAGAGTGGATGAACGTCAGACAGAGTAAAGGTCTATCAGGACAGAGTGGATGAACGTCAGACAGAGTAAAGGTCTATCAGGACAGAGTGGATGAACGTCAGACAGAGCAAAGGTCTATCAGGACAGAGTGGATGAACGTCAGACAGAGCAAAGGTCTATCAGGACAGAGTGGATGAATGTCAGACAGAGTAAAGGTCTATCAGGACAGAGTGGATGAACGTCAGACAGAGCAAAGGTCTATCCGAGTCATTTCACTTTGATCAGAAATGGTGGAAAAGTTATCTTTCTCTGTGGTGGAAGTGTTCTAACTTTCACTTGATCCAGTAAAAGGACGACAAGAAGGCTGATCGAGGAAACTGACTGATCCTCATTTGAGAAGTGAATAGAGGATGGTGGTGTGACAGACAGGTCAATGATTAAGTTACTTTTTTTGTAAACAGCCAAACACGAACATATTTGTACTGTAACCTACTGCACAAACTTGTAGCATATTTCATGACCCTGGGACCAGAATTCAGGGAGGAACCTGGATATTGGCCGCATTCTGGTTAAGTCTCTGTGTTGCCAAGAATAAACCAGTTATCAGGTCACTCACTACTAATACAGGGGAAAGAATTATGATCACAATAACAATATGTGTGATGTTTTTTGCTGCTGTTTGAGCCCAGAGTTTGCCAAAAAGGAAAAGTGAAAGGAGTAGATTGGCGTTTTAGTTCTACAAACTAAGAGCTGCTCTGGAGGAAGAAATACTATCATTGGTTGGGTGTCTGAGCATCGCGGAGATCTGGGTTAAATTTGGGTACTTCCAGTACAGCGGTACTTCCGTCTTGGTCAGACTACGAACATGATTGGCCGTGTCTGCAGGTGGGAATCTGGTGGGGTATGAGTCCTGTTCGATGCACTCTGGTCGGTCGGGCGCCTCTTTGGGGGAAGGGGAACTGTGGGGAATAGCGTGATTCTGCCACGTGCTACGTCCTGCCAGTGAAACTTCTCGCTCGCACATGTTTCGGAGGAAACGCAACTCTCCCTAGATCGGCAGAGGGGGTGGAGCAACGACTGGGACAGTAGGGGGAATTGGCCAAGTACAATTGGGGAGAAAATGCAAGAAAAATCTGAAAAAAACGTGGTAAAAAAGCAAAAATACACACACAAAAGAAAACAGTTGGGTTTTCAGCTGGTAGCAAAGGCGAAGGCGCACAGCTTCATATTAGCTTCTTCCTCTCTTACCACTTGCCTTTACATAACTGGGCTTGAGACTAATTAGGCTACTTTGCCAGCTACAGTAAGCTAACCATTGTTCCCTTGCTAGCTAGCTATCCAGGCTATCCAGTAGCAATCGAAATTCTCCCTGCCAGTGATAATTTGAAGTTACTTCACCTCCTGCCTGCCTGCCTCCCTCCCTCCCTCTCTCTCTCACCTGTTCCAGTTCAAAGCCTTCTGCGTGGTTTTGGTTTTGACAATTTCGGCTACAGCGCCCCCTGCTGTCCTTAGGAGTACAGATGAGGTTTTTCTCATGTAGATGACTCTGAGAGAGAAGATGGTGGACCATGGGGTTCTGACATCTGGAAGAAGAAAAAGAGGAGTTAGAAGTCCAAAATGTCCTCACAAGGATAGAAAAATAGAACCAGCTTCCAATCTGTGGACATTTTGCTGGTTCTCACTTCTACATTGGGCAATTTTAGGATTAGGATTCGGGTCTATGGCTGAGACTCAATGGTTTATGTTAGGGAAAGAGTTAACTTTAGGCATGCAGAGGTTAGGAAATGAATGTAGTCAGTGGAACATCCTCACAAGTAAGTGGTAATACAGATGTGTGTTGTTTGATGTTAGCTAACCCTTTGCCACAGCCGTGCAGTCGATCAATGAGCTTCTTCACCTCCAGGAGGCAGCACTTTCCCTGCTCCCTCCTCCTGCTCACCTCCTCCTGCCCCTCCCTCCCCCTCTCCTCCTCTTCTTCGTCAGAAGCAGCTCTTCCCTCTACTGCCCTCTGCAGACACCCTGCATCTGGAAAACAGCGCAAATAGTTGCATTAGTGCCCACAGTGGTTAAGAAGGTCTAGTGGGTAAGACTCCACACCTGTCTAGGATAGGTGTTAAAGAAACGCACCTATTAGTGAAATGATAAACAGTGACTTCATATAAATAATGAAACATCGAATTGATAAAAACACAATAGTGATTCAACCATTGTTTGGAATCAACAGAAGAGCTGGCTAGTGAGCATGAGCAGCGATAGCCACCATGGCTGAGTAGATGAAGAAAAGCGTGCCACAGTGCCTTGCTAATAAAGGATATACCATAAATATGGCACTTATTTCAAGCTTTGCCATATTTGGCCTAGTTTGGCAACAGCTAATCTGCTCTGTGTCTGGATCAGGGATTTGTCAGTTTTCCAGTCACTTACCTGTTGTGCTACAGGTGTCATCTGCTCCCATTGGGTGGATGGGTTGATGGGCGGAGTCAGGGATGCAGGTGCAGCAGGATCTGAGGGTGGTAAAGGTGGGACATACCTCAAATACCACAGCAATCAGCTAATAGCGTACTGTAGACTGCATATCTTCGACTGTGTGTGTGTGTGTGTGTGTGTGTGTGTGCGTGTGTGTGTGTGTGTGTGTGTGTGTGTGCGTGTGCGTGCATGTGTGTATGTGTTATTGAATGCCTGTAGCTGCGTTAGCAGGTCCTGGCCTGTCTACTGAAGACAAGCCTGTTAGCAGCCGCAGGCAGCGAGGCCATGTCTGTAACACACAGCGTCACTCTGGCTGTTGCACATCATGATACAGTAGCAAGGTAGAGTAGCTGTTAAAGAGACCATCCTATAACAGGCTGGTCACGGGTCAAAGGTCACAGGTTACATCCCTGCAACACCCAAGTCTTTGTTGGTGTGTTAAAAAAGGTAATCCCAAATTTACCTCCACCACCTTATTCAGCTCAAGTGACACGTGTGTTTCGGGCGTCAATCCTCAAGCCTCAAGCCTTCATCAGCGTTGACAACGCTGTGTGTGTGTGTGTGTGTGTGTGTGTGTGTGTGTGCGTGTGTGTGTGTGTGTGTGCTTGCGTGTGTGCATGTGTGTGTGCGTGTGTGTGTGTGTGTGTGTGTGTGTGTGTGTGTGCGTGTGTGTGTGTGTGTGTGTGTGTGTGTGTGTGCTTGCGTGTGTGTGTGTGTGTGTGTGTGTGTGTGTGTGTGTGTGTGCGTGTGTGTGTGTGTGTGTGTGTGTGTGTGTGTGTGTGTGTGTGTGTGTGTGTGCGTGTTTGTGTACCTGTACTCGTGCAGTTCATTCTCCAGCTGTGTGATTCTGGTCTGAAGCTGTGGGACAGACTGGGCCTGTTCCTGGATCAGCCGGACTCTCTGCAACCCCAGCCTCAGGGCCTCTCTGGCCTCCTCCGCTCGCCTCCTGATCGACAACCAATAGCATCAATCCCTCCTTTTAATGTCTATCTATCCCTCCATTCAACCATCAATCCCTCACTCCATCCATTCCAAGTGTGCATACAAAATGTTACCGAAAAGAATTACTGTCAAGTTTAAAAATTCACAATAACAAAGAATAACTCGTAACTGACCTGATGTGAGCGTTCTCCATCCGCAGCGCAGACTCCACCCCCTCCAGCCTGCGCGCATGCTGATAGGCCCTGCACAGCTCCTCCTCCAGGCGCCGATTGAACTTGATGGCCTCCTCCAGCTGTCCGTCACGCGAGGAGCGAATCAGCTTCAGCTCCCTAAGCAGGGGGTCCCTGATGTCCCGCCTCCTGGCCGCCCTCCTTGCCACCTCTCCCCCTAGTGGTCCCTTCATTCTGTTTGTTGCCACCAGTCTGCCCAGTATGAGGGAGCTGGAGGACACGGCGGCGGCGTTGACGCCGGAGGGAGCGGGGCGGCTGTGGTTCCTCTCCCGCCGTCGCAGCGCCACCTCCAGGGCCAGGCAGCGAGCATCGCTCCCCTGCAGTGCACAGCGGAGATCCTCCACCAACTCCCTCAGGGCTGCTGCCTCCTCTGGACCTGCAGGAGAGGAGAGATGACGATGAGAGGAGGAAAGGAGCAAAGTTGAAGTGAAACCATTATGTTAGGATCAATGATATTCATTTCTCAACAGATCATCGGTCCTCTATAGATGGACAGTACTGGAGTCCAAGTCCAGCAGTGTGTGTGTGTGTGTGTGTGTGTGTGTGTGTGTGTGTGTGTGTGTGTGTGTGTGTGTGTGTGTGTGTGTGTGTGTGTGTGTGTGTGTGTGTGTGGGGGGGGGGGTCAATAGAGCAGGTATCATAGATCAGGGATTGCCAATCTATTCAATATCCCCCACCACAAACAAACAAACAATCAAATAAATAAACAAACAAACAAACAAAGATATAAATATCACATTGCAGGATCCCAATTTGACTGCATCCCAAAAGGAGCCCCATTTGACAAGATGTTTGGTGGACTGGGCTACTCTATCACTTGGCACAGAATTGGGCAAAACACTGGTATAATTGTGGAAATTTGCAGACATGATCTCATTGTGATAACCAGGGAGTGAAATAGTGAAACTAAACTGTGCCTCGTTGGGAATTCCCTGGAAACCCTTCAATGACCGCTGATGGCACCCCGGACGCCACTTTGGGAACCGCTTAACATGCACCATGGAAAGACACACTAAAAGACGAACTACCTGTGTCGTGGTCTTCTGCACGGGTCCGACCTTTAATCGGTCTGTTACCGGGCCCGGTGGTCTGGTCCCTAGTCAGGTTGAAACTGACACTCTTCCTCCGCCTGGCACGCGGCCACCGGAGCCGAATCTGGCGCTCCACCAGCTCCGTGTCTTCGGTAACGGGCAAGCGCCACGCACTGTCCCCGGTGCCTTTACGCGCGCTGCGCACACGGAAATACCCACAGAGTCGGGAATGGAAGTCTCTAAAGGACAGCTCAGAAGGGAGCCCCGAACACACATCCATGAACTCCTCCTCTTCTCCTTCTCCTCTCCTCCTCTCTCCCTGCTCCGCTCCGCCGGCGAGCCCCAGCACGGCGCAGAGCGCAGTGAAATCCTCCGCCGACACCGTGTCGTCCCGGTTGGGGTAGGCCAGGTGGTGGAAGACCTCCTGCAGGTACTGGTC
>NC_139649.1:14136883-14154383 GCF_964638095.1 Poromitra crassiceps | reverse complement strand
TTCGTCATAAACTGTGCAGTCTGCACATTAAGGCCCCACTCAGACTGCACTGCTTCTTTTGTTGAAGCCTAAACCGTTTTAAAAGAAGAGCAGCAGAATACCTGTCCAGTGTTCCTCCATGCAGAACGGTGGAGGCTGCACACCATCGCAAATTCCACCATTAATTGTCTCTAATTAAAAAATCGGCCTCCGTTAGGTCACGTGCAGATTTACACTTCCTGAAAGATTCGGCGCGATCGCACGTAGAATGCCGTGGCCGAACACAATTTACTCACTCACACGCAGAGACGAGATGCATTCTTATGATCTCACTACTATATAATAAGGCGCGGTGAAAAATTCCTTGACTGTGCATGCTCAGAAGTGCAGGGAGAGCGCTACTAGAAATGAGTGCGCAAAATTTCGAATAGGATTTATTGTTAAGGCAACCACCGAATCATTGTCAAGTCAAGTCAAGTCAAGTCAAGTTTATTTGTATAGCACATTTCATACACAGAGGCAATTCAAAGTGCTTCACATAAAATGGTTGACAGGAAAAGAAAAGAAAAGAAGAGAATAAAATGGACATTTAAAAGCATCACAACAAAACTTAAAGAGTATAAAAAGTGCATTAAGCAACAGGCGCAGCAGTTGCAGAAAGAGCTAAAAACTTATAGAGGACTCATTGGGTTTGCATAGTAGCTGTCAGCAGTTAAAAGCGACGGTAAACATAAAAGTCTTTAGTCTATTTTTAAAAGTAAGTAAGGTTGGGGCAGATCTGAGGTCTTCAGGCAATTTATTCCAGCTAGCAGAAGCATAGTGGGTAAATGCAGCCTTCCCATGATTTGATTTGATCCTAGGTACAGTTAATAAGCTGGACCCTCTTGACCTAAGAGTTCTAGACGGTTCGTAGCGTGGGAGCAATTCAGCTATGTATTTTGGGCCTAGGCCTTGTCCTTAGCCTAACCACTATTAAAACATCTATTTAAACATGTATCATTTATCTAAACATCTAGATAAAAAATGGACAGGTGGAGGGTGTGTTCTGGCACTGATTGAGGGTGAGAGGCTGTTCCCAAATACATTGAGCACAGGGAAACGGACGTCCGCAAATGACGTCAGTCGCTTTTCTGCTCTGGGTTGAAGTTTTTTTTTAACTGGAGGCGTTCAGGGTGCGTTCAGGGCGTTCAGGGTGCGTTCAGGGTGCGTTCAGGGCATTCAGGGTGCGTTCAGGGTGCGTTCAGGGTGCGTTCAGGGCGCATAGAGTGGAAAAACATGAAGCCCTCAGCAACGCAAAAGCAGGAAGCAAAAATCTTCACTCATTGAAAACAATTACAAAAAAAAACAGGCTGCTAGAAAGAATTGGTCTGTCTGATCGTGGCCTAAGGCAACCAAAGGACATAATCTGTCAACTACTTTAAAAGGAAGCCACGACCTCTGTGTGTGTGTGTGTGTGTGTGTGTGTGTGTGTGTGTGTGTGTGTGTGCGCGTGTGTGTGCGTGCGTGCGTGCGTGCGTGTGTGTGTGTGTGTGTGTGCGTGTGTGTGTGTGTGTGTGTGTGTGAAAATGTTATGAATTTGTGTGTGAAAGTAAACAGTCCTCATGTGGTGTGGAGTGCCGAGGTCCTGCTTCCCAAACACCTCCATTCAGTCTAATCATAATACCATCTCTGATAAATGAGCTGTGTGTCAACATGCACCCCTTGACATGAGAAATTAGGTTAGAGTGGGACGAGGGTCGCAGGGCACTTTTTCAATGGAGATGTTGATTTATGATCAGTGTGTGTGTGTGTGTGTGTGTGTGTGTGTGTGTGTGTGTGTGTGTGTGTGTGTGTGTGTGTGTGTGTGTAGGTGTGTGTGTGTGTGTGTGTGTGTGTGTGTGTGCGTGCGTGCGTTCGTGCGCGCGCCCTTGTGCGTGCGTCAGGTTGTAAACAGAACTTCAGTGTGTGTGTGTGTGTGTGACAATGTAAACATTTCCTCATTCCTGAGATATTATAGGAGTGTTGCCTTGAGCTGTCCCACCTGTGCAAGGTCACGTCATGGCGACACACACACACACACACACACACACACACACACACACACACACACACACACACACACACACACACACACACACACACACACACACGCACACCTACAAGCCTGTGTGCAAGGTCATGGCTGACACCCTTACATGCATGTATGTACGTGCATGTGTTACACAAATACAATTTGCCAGCTGCATTCCTGAGAGCCAGTGAAGAGCCTGAGTTAAATTTAGGGAAGGCAGACGAGGCATGTGGCTGCAGGCAGAGCAGGTCTGAACTGCTAGACACTCCTCCTGGAGCAAGTGTCTGACTGTCTGGGCGTGATGACAGACGCCAACACATCCCACTGTATCCCTCCCACATGCACAGAACTTTGCTGGACTTCAATACGGCTGCTGCTGCTACTGAAACTACTACTGCATAGTATAGTGTGACAAATACAGTAACCAGAAGAACAAGAATCATAAAAGGCATTAAGGTCAATAAATAGCAAAAAAAAATGCTGGAAATCAATTAAAAACAGAAGACTAAAACAGGTGGCGGCATCTCACGGTCACCTGGGTTTGATTCCAGGTGATTGGTGAATTGGAGATTCTATATTGTCCACACAGGTGTGAATGTGAGTGTGGTTAGTCTGTCTATCTGTGTCAGCCCCGTGGTGACATGGACCTGGATCCTGAATAGGAATAAGCTGGTAAAGAAAATGAATGAATGAATGAATCACAAAGAATAACATAGGCCAAGAGCCAAAAACTAAGTTTTTTTAAACTCTGCTTTGCGTTGTGCCAAAGAACTGGTTGCTGTTGTCAAATCTCACTACTATAATAAGGCGGAGCCACTGTGCAACAGTTGCACAGTTGCTCAAGTTGCGTTGAGCAACATTCGAGCAGGCAAAGCGTGTGAGGCACGCTAGAAATGAGCATGCACCAATGCCCCAATAAGTCGTGGTTTACACCACGACTTATTGGGGCTTATTGCTTTAATTGAGTCCCACACTCCACTGGCACACTATGAATCCACACTCTCTCCACACCCTACTGCACTCCCAAAATGTGAAATCTGAACTCATCTTTACTGTAATCACCTTGGCCAGGGCTGATTTTACACTTCATGGGCCCTGGGGCTATTCATCTCTGCAGGGCCCCCCCTCAAGCGGAAGGGAGTGAAAAAAAATTGAGTGTTTTTTTTAAACCTTTTTTAGCCGTATTTAAAGGAATATCTCATTTTAAATCAACATTAGGATTATACTGTTGTGATGTCATTATTCAGTATCTTCTCCTTTTCTCACTAACTTTCATGTCACCACCTGCTCTCCTGTCAGCATAAAAAAAAAAAAAAAAACTCTCGTAACGGACAAGCCCGTCTTTTATTGTCACACGAACACCACAATACATGCATGCGGCCACAACACACTCATGCTGACGGTGGCCGGTGAAAAGTGTCCTCTGCATTTAACCCATCCAGGCATGTCCTTTCCTCCGAGGGGCAGGCCAGGAGCAGTGGTCGCTTTCTCGTACAGCGCCCGGGGACCAACTTCGGGTGTTGTCGTCACTGGTCGGATGACGATGACGATCTGATCTTCTGCATGTTTTTAGTGGGGGGGTTATATACGGAGGAACCCCCTGGGGGGTACGGGGAGAACATGCAAACTCCACACAGAGAGAAAGGCCCTTACGACGAGATACCCCACCTGGGCAGTAGGCACTGAAGATATGGGGGGGAACACAACCACAGCGCTCACAGTGTCCCAGGCGAGAATCGAACTCTGGACCTTCTAACTGTGAGGCGACAGCGCTACCGACTGCGCCACCGTACCCCCATTCTAACTTACAAACACAAACTGTAGGTTTAGCCATCATGTTCTTTCATAAACAGCCTGATTGGAAAGAAAACATTGCCACTGAGATGTAACAACAAGCACTTTTATTATTATTATTTAGTATTATTATTATTTAGTAAAAAAAAAAAAAAAAATCGTTTTTTTTTTGGGCCCCTTGATGTCCCGGGCCCCGGGGCTTCAGCCCCGGTAAGCCCGTTGGTAAAATCGGCCCTGACCTTGGCCATGTTCAGTGAGCACACACTGGCCAAACCCCTGCATGCCGTGATTGATTGGCTGCTTCTGGAGATGACAGATTTCATGCGCTTGGAGGGCCATGTCTTTTTCCCTTTTGCCCCTCCAGCCCCGTTCAGTTTGATTTGTATTGTTCATGCTACAGACAGAAGAGTCACAACCATTGAGCATGTGTCGGAGGAAGCATGGTGCTAGTCTACGGCTCTCACCAGATCGACAGAGAGTGGAGCAGCGACTGGCGTAGCAGGGGGGAAATTGGCCAAGTGCAAGTGGGGAGAAAATGTGTGTGTGTGTGTGTGGGGGGGGGGGGTTAGAAAGTAATAATAATAATAATAATAATAATAATAATAATAATAATAATAATAATAATAATAATAATAATAATATAAAGGTAATAATAATAATAATAATAATAATAATAATAATAATAATGATGATGATGATGATGATGATGATGATGATAATAATAATAATAACCCTCATACCTAATTAAGGATCCTGCAGTTCTGGTAGTCTCACCAATCCATGCAAGCTAGTTGTGGAAAGAGTTTGTCCAATGGGGTGCGCCAGGGCGGAATTCTGTCCCCAGTGCTCTTCAATTTATATTGTCCAAAGAGTTAAGTCAATGTAACACTGGCTGTATGGCAGGGGATAGCCTTTTTAATCACTTTGATGTATGCTGATGATCTAGTTATACTGTCTCCATGCAGTGCCGGCCTACAGCAGCTTCTCGGAGTATGCTCTAGGTATGGCATGATGTATGACATCAAATTCAATTCTAAAAAGGGTGTGGTTATGATCACTAGAACCAACGAGGATAAGAAGCTCACCTTCCCCTCGTTTTGATTGGCTGGTGAGGTGCTTGACGTAGTGGGGAAGGTTAAATACCTGGGTCATATAATAAGGGATGATCTCTGTGATGAAGATGATGTGCAGCGACAGTGTGGTAAGCTGTATGGCCAAGCCAACATGCTGGCACGCAAATTCCACGTGTGTACTGACGATGTAGAAATTTCACTTTTTAGAACCTTCTGTGCTCCTCTGTATACAGCCCACCTGTGGTGTAGCTATAGCAATGCGAGAATGAAAAAACTTCAGGTGGCATACAACGATGCATTCCATCATATATTGCTCAAACTCCCTAGGTGGAATAGCGCAAGTGAAATGTTTGTGTCTAGGAATGTACCCACTTTTTATGCTGTTCTGAGAAATTTTTAGGTTTAAATTTATGGGCAGACTGACAGCGTCTAGCAATCAGATTATAATGGCTCTTGCTGACATAACTAAGAGTGATACGAGGTATACATCATGGTTCTGGAAACACTGGCGCCAAAGTTTGTATATCTTTTAATTTATATTTCTTAATCCTTTTTACGGTTCTGCTCAACGTCGCATTGTTGGGGCAAGAGCATGTGTGTTTCTTATGCACTTCTAATTGTTTCCTGTATTGTCTACTGTACTGGATGTCTCTTTATGGACCCACTTGTGTCTGAAATAAAGTTGATTGATTGATTGATTGATTGATTGATTGATTGATTGATTGATTGATTGATTGATTGATTGATTGATTGTATAATAATAATAATGTAGGTTACCATCTGGAAAAAAATTCCATGTTCTATGTCTTCAAATAATTCATCCACAAAACCTTTTTCTCATGAAGCATTGGGTAACATCCAAAGATCATGAATATATGGATGGTTCAGATAGATATGAATGTACCAGTGGGGTCCCGGGACCTCCAGGGGTCCCGGGACCTCCAGGGGTCCTGAGAGGGTTATGATAAAAATGATGATACTAATCAGATGTTTCACTCTACTGTTATCTGCCATACACAACAAAAGCTTTCTCAAATGGGGTAGGCCTACCTGGGACACAAAGTTTATCAAATGGGGTATGTGGTCTAAAGAGTATGCCTATCTATTTGACATGAAAACGTTTGAGAAACCCTCTCACACAGCATCTACACACCGGATAAAGTATACAAATAATCTAGACATTTTCATGACTGTACTGCCACCCTTTGGTTGAGAATTGGTATTGTCATCTCATTGTGAGGAGTGGACTGCAAGTAGCCTAGTAGGCTATAGTAGTGGTTGGAAAAGAGTGTTAGTTGGGTTGCTACTTTTCTATGTTTTAAATTGAAGAAATCAACAACAATAAATCATAAAGGACATCTTCAGATATCACATGAATATGTTCATCTCTGTATGGCTCTGACTGCCTTTTCCAACAACAAGGCCTTGTTCAGACTGCCCTGATGAGGTCCTGTGGCGCTTATAACTATTTCACAATTCACACACAAAACAGTGTATAACACTATATCATGGAATCAAAAATGTTTAGGCTACTCACATACTGTAGTTATCTCCTTTTTGTTCATTAATGCAACTTATACCCACCAAAATTGGCCACAACTGAAGATGCAGGGTTGAGTTCAGCCCTCAACAACTCGTAGCAATCTGTTTATTTAAAACGGAAACAACGGTGCTTTGTGACACAAGCATTGCATCTGTTGATATATATATAGGCCTATATATATATATATATATATACATATATATATATATATATATATATATATATATAGCGTTATGTAGGCTATGTAGGCTATGTATGTATGTATGTATGTATATAGGCTATATATATGTAGCGTTATGTATGTATGTATGTATGTATGTATGTATGTAACATACATACATACATACATACATACATACATACATTGTATGCATGTATGTAACGCTATGTATTACATACACACATACATACTATGTATGTATGTATGTATGTATGTATGTATGTATGTATGTATGCATGTATATATGATGTATGTCTGTCTGTCTGTCTGTCTGTCTGTCTGTCTGTCTGTCTGTATGTATGTATGTATGTATGTATGTATGTCTGTCTGTCTGTCTGTCTGTCTGTCTGTCTGTCTGTCTGTATGTATGTATGTATGTATGTATGTCTGTCTGTCTGTCTGTCTGTCTGTCTGTCTGTCTGTCTGTCTGTCTGTCTGTCTGTCTGTCTGTCTGTCTGTCTGTATGTATGTATGTCTACAAAGTCGGAAGTGACGTGTTCGCTTGTCACCAGGGGCAGGGCGTGTTCGGTTGTCATCATGACATGCGCCGGGTACAATCGGATGATCCCGGGCGGGGGCGGAGCCAAGTGACGTCAGAGGAAATGTGGTACAGTTTGCTGCTGCTGCTGCTGAGCTCTCTCAAGAAAACCGGCGATCTGCATCCACACCCGGCAGCTTTTAGCCTCGCATCTTCTACTAGCTTCACTCCATCGTTATCGCCACCACAGCTAACAAGCTAACCGTTAGATAACGTCTCCAAAACCCAGTGCCGACCAAGGCTTTCAACCAAAAACAGCGAATATAACGTTAGCAGCCAGCCAGCACTTCTTGTATGCTCCAGTTTCTACACATTATCTGTCAAGAAGTCGAAGAATAAAGACACGACCACGGCATGGAGACGGAAATACATGTGCCCGTCGGGTCGCCGGTCATCAAAAAATTCCCAATTTTCGTGGACGAACACAACGTGACGGATGGAGCGATGAAGCTCATTAAAGAACTACGACCTGCGTGGGACATGAACCTTGTCGAGACCAAGGTAACGTTAGCCGTTAAGCTAGCTGCACTACAGCATAGTATGCTGCAGATAGATTGACAGCCCTGCAGCATCACCAAGCCAGATAAGAAGGCCCATATAGCGTCGAGCTAGTTAGTTTAGCTCGTTATTTTTTATTTCTCCTAGTCAACAATACCACGAATGAATGAACGCTATTCTCGCCCACTTTCCCACGCCCCATTGTTTGGTATTCTGTTCGGGTATCCATACCAACCATGATGCCAACTAACATAAACGCATTCAACTTACAGTAGAGTCTATGACTGTTAGCCCATATTAAAGCTGTCGTTCAGCAACACAATGGATCAAAAAAAGAAGAGAATGTGCTGAACACATTTTACACACTGCCAATTTAGCGTCATGGCCAGCTGGTGGTGGTGACCTGATGGAGTTAAATTGAGAAACATGAATGTTATCTTGCCAGCTCGAGGAAGCCATTTCTCTAGCTGATTGAGCAACAGAACGACATAGGTTGACATCGTTGCTCCTTACTTAGCCTGGTATCCAGCTTTATAGGTCTAATCCATATAAGATCTCCAAATAGATACAGTATCTAGTTGGAGATCTTTGATACTGTATAAACTAAAGTTTGAGAATCCCTGGTTTCAAACATTTTCCATGATAGGTCCTGTGTTAACCTACACTAGGCAGTCTGTCATCATTCATCTTCTCAGTTTTGTTCACTTATGTCTCCCCGTATAATGTTGAAGACAAGTGAAATCAACAGTTGTTAACTTCCATTGCCCTTAAGCTATATAGCAGGAAAAGTCCGTTTTATGTAAAACCCGCATAATGTGTTGCTTATTTGCCAGTGTGTTGTTGTCCTAAGCAGTGGCATGATGCAAATGGATGCCCGCCTAACATTTTCAAAAAGTATTTTGTTCAGGTGATGGGGACTGTGGATGGTGGTGATATAATGATTCGTTAGTAGAGTAATCGACTTGATGCATCTGTATACGAGCCACCATGATGAAACACAGACCCGTGAGACAACGTGCAAAATACCCGCCACCCCAAACTTGCACACTTATGTCAGTGTGTTGGTGAACAAGCCATTTTAGGGATTCAGCCCGGTCAGGGAAAGGGAAATGCATAATTGATTCCCACTAATAGGATCAGGTGACTCATGTTTCACGACCAGGTCAAACTTAGAATGGCGGCATCACTAGTACATGATAACACCATTTACAATTATTGAACACGGTGGGTTGAGGAGGGGTTTTGAAGACACCTACCACAACTGTGTGTTTACATCCCAGTCGCTAATCTCTAGAGAAGATCCCATGCCCCGCCCACCCAGACCCCCTGCGACCCCACCCACCCAGACGGACCCCTGTGACTGAGAACGTGACGTGAAGCGTTTATCTCTTTCTCCACAGACCAGACCAGCAGGGCTTTTCTCAACGACTGCCACGTGCCACCCAAACAGGCTCTGTCAGACAGACCTCGTACAGACCTGGCACAGCTGCACCCCTGGCTGGCAATGTGTTGATGAAGCAGGCCACAGGGGAGGATGGAGTGGGGATAGAGATAGTGTGTGAGAGGAGACGAGGGGAGCAGCAGGAAACAACGTTGGCAATGTTTCAATGCGAGCGGGAAGGGCAGAGTGAGGTGAAGGGCAGAGTGAGGTGAAGGGCAGAGTGAGGTAAAGAGCAGAGTGAGGTGAAGGGCAGAGTGAGGTGAAGGGCAGAGTGAGGTGAAGAGCAGAGTGAGGTAAAGAGCAGAGTGAGGTAAAGAGCAGAGTGAGGTGAAGGGCAGAGTGAGGTGAAGGGCAGAGTGAGGTGAAGGGCAGAGTGAGGTAAAGAGCAGAGTGAGGTGAAGGGCAGAGTGAGGTGAAGGGCAGAGTGAGGTGAAGGGCAGAGTGAGGTGAAGAGCAGAGTGAGGTAAAGAGCAGAGTGAGGTAAAGGGCAGAGTGAGGTAAAGAGCAGAGTGAGGTGAAGGGCAGAGTGAGGTGAAGAGCAGAGTGAGGTGAAGGGCAGAGTGAGGTAAAGAGCAGAGTGAGGTGAAGAGCAGAGTGAGGTGAAGGGCAGAGTGAGGTAAAGAGCAGAGTGAGGTGAAGGGCAGAGTGAGGTAAAGAGCAGAAGGGCAGAGTGAGGTAAAGAGCAGAAGGGCAGAGTGAGGTAAAGAGCAGAGTGAGGTAAAGGGCAGAGTGAGGTGAAGGGCAGAGTGAGGTGAAGGGCAGAGTGAGGTAAAGAGCAGAGTGAGGTAAAGAGCAGTAGGGCAGAGTGAGGTAAAGAGCAGAGTGAGGTAAAGAGCAGTAGGGCAGCAGCACTGTTGACAGAAACACCTGACTAGCCTAGCGGCTAGCTAGCCACCTGGACAGGAAGAGTTCTACTGTAAATATACACACTGTCGGTTCCCAAACATCCTGAACACACATAGGGTTTCTCAAAACAGCAGAGTGAGCCAACAGCAACAGAGCAACAGGCTCCTCTTACAACTTTCTCATGATTGAGACAAAACGATTGATCTCTCTACCGAAGAAAGCCTGGCCTCGAGGGCCATGCAGGCTAGGGATGTAACGGTATATTATCATCAGGGGAGGGAGGGGGAGGGAACTCGGCTCATCCACCACCGATATGTAGCATGATCCACCTGGGTGATGTGTAGCACCCACCTGGGTGATGTGTAGCACCCACCTGGGTGATGTGTAGCACCCACCTGGGTGATGATGTGTGTAGCACCCACCTGAGTGATGATGTGTAGCACCCACCTGGGTGATGATGTGTAGCACCCACCTGAGTGATGTGTAGCACCCACCTGGGTGATGTGTAGCACCCACCTGGGTGATGATGTGTAGCACCCACCTGAGTGATGTGTAGCACCCACCTGGGTGATGTGTAGCACCCACCTGGGTGATGATGTGTAGCACCCACCTGAGTGATGTGTAGCACCCACCTGGGTGATGATGTGTAGCACCCACCTGGGTGATGATGTGTAGCACCCACCTGAGTGATGTGTAGCACCCACCCACCTGAGTGATGTGTAGCACCCACCTGGGTGATGATGTGTAGCACCCACCTGGGTGATGTGTAGCACCCACCTGGGTGATGATGTGTGTAGCACCCACCTGGGTCATGATGTGTGTAGCACCCACCTGGGTGATGTGTAGCACCCACCTGGGTGATGTGTTGCACCCACCTGGGTGATGCACGGCAGCCAGTTTGCGCCGGAACGCTCAACCACACATCAGCTATCGCGGTGGAGAGTCGAGGACTGAATGTGCCTTGATGCATCACCAGAAGAACCTGGACTCACACTGACAAACATGATGTGACTGTCATTGTTTGCTGCAGGCAGTGTTATGGCTGAATGTTTACCTCTGTGTCTGCGTCCCAGCTAGCTTATCGCTGTCTGTAGGTATTGATCGCTGGTCTTAGCGGCGTATTGTGTGGCGGGTAGACGGGATCAGTCATGTGCTAGCAAAGGGGTGTATGCTTGTTGTGTACGTACGGTCATAACAGAGATGCCTGTGTGCCCATCTTTGTGGCGAGCCACGTGTGGAATGCCAGTTATGTGTGGGTGGGAGAGATGCAGGCAGTGTTGTGTATGTTATTGTGTTGACTGCAGTGGGGTCTATTGGCCCACTGGTATGGTATCCAGTCCACTATAGAGTGATGCTGTCGCTCAGTTGTTTCAGACTAGCTTCAGACACACACGCTGCTGTTAGCTTAGTTACCGTTCATTTTAGAAGAGCCCCATGGGGACTGTCGCTGCACCCAATGACTTGATGGTGCAACAACACCTCCCTGTAGATCAGAAGACTCGTGGAGTGATGGCCATTGATGCAAGTCATTTTAGTCACACATTTGCTTAATCGTCATTGAACTACACCCGTTGGCTACGTTCACACTGCAGGCCTTAGTGCTCAATCCTGATTATGATTTTTTTGCTCACCTCCAAATTATTCTGTTTATTCCTTTTTCAAATTGCCCCACGTCAGTTTGCCTCTAATTGTGAAAATAGACAACAAAAAAAAGACGACAAAAAGTGTCTAGACATGGATTCACTCTCTTTCCAGTAGCTACTTTAATCGTAGTCATCTTTGTTTTTCCACTCAAATGGACACATTATGACCAAATTAAAGGATTAGATTCTATGTGATATTTATTTATTTTATTTTTTATTTTTTGTTCACAAAACATGCACCTGTGTGACAGGTGGGGACACTTTAAGCTGCAGTGTGTGAATATAGCGTAATGTTATTATAGCCCCTTATAGACAATTAACAAACTCCTAGTAATTGTGACAAGTATCTGCTGGGTGAGAGAATACATTTGATAATACAGTACACGAATCTAGTGTAGGTTCAGGGGTCATTTATGGCAGTTATAGTCCTTACACATCGGGAGCGTTCTTTTCGTGCGATTAATTCGCACGTCAATAATATTTTCCGACCCTATATCCGTCAATGCAACCGTGCATACAACGGCGAAGTTTCGGCGAGCGTTATTGTGGTGTTTATTTTGTCGAACCACGGTCGATTTTTCAGAAATTCGCTTCCGACGTGTACACATCTGTGGCTGTGATTGACAGGTGGGTCAAAACTCGCATCGCAATTTCGTGCCGTATATTCGCATCGCTCTTGATGTGTAAGGACCTTTAGACGTGCAGAACATTCTTCTGGCCATCTGCACTGATATGATACCCCTGACCCAAGGAGAACTGATAATGAAAGCTCCAAACTGACCAGAGAATACACTGAGCCAGACTCAACAGAGAAGATAGGCCTGGTGAAACAATCCTCCATGCTGGAGTTTTTCTCTCTGAATTGTTCCCATGCTGTACAGAGGTGAAGGGCTCTCCGCATCACTGCCACCGCATAACCCAAACATCTACGAAAAACGGCTTCTTCTCTCCCCCTCCCAGCTCTTCACTGAAGGGACCACCAACAAGCTGGTGGGCTGCTACGTGGAGGACAATCCAGAAGATGTGGTCCTGGTCCGAGTGTACGGGAACAAGACAGAGCTTATTGTGGACCGAGACAATGAGCTGAAGAGCTTCCAGGTAGCGTCAAAACAAAGCGAGTCATATGGGACTTCACTCTCTTGTGGACGGGCCTCAATGGGAAAAGTCAGTAGGCGTTTCAGAATGCTTCATGTTTTCTCATGTTCATGTGTTGTCTGTGTTGTAGGTGCTGCACGCTAATGGCTGCGCCCCCCGCCTCTACTGCACCTTTCAGAATGGCATCTGCTACGAGTTCATCCAGGGGGATGCCCTCGGGACGCAGGACGTCCGGGACCCCACCCTGCTCAGGTGAGGACATGGTGAAGGCGTGGCACTGCTCAGGTGAGGACATGGTGCAGGCGTGGCACTGCTCAGGTGTGGACATGGTGCAGGCGTGGCACTGCCCAGGTGAGGACATGGTGCAGGCGTGGCACTGCCCAGGTGAGGACATGGTGCAGCCATGGCACTGCCCAGGTGAGGACATGGTGCAGGCGTGGCACTGCACAGGTGAGGACATGGTGCAGGCGTGGCACTGCCCAGGTGAGGACATGGTGCAGGCGTGGCACTGCCCAGCTGAGGACATGGTGCAGCCGTGGCACTGCCCAGGTGAGGACATGGTGCAGGCGTGGCACTGCTCAGGGCTTTCACAGTGTTAGCTTAGAGATGCTACAGCTAAAACGAAGGTGTTAAGAGTGCATTACTGTGTTCAAAGTCTTCCTGCGTTTTCGCATTAGAGCGTAATACTGTGAGTGACGTCAAAGTATGACTGCATGATGATTATGGCAAAAAAAAAGAAACAAAGTAGCAGCAGCCAGCAAGGTTTGC
Organism: Poromitra crassiceps; assembly: GCF_964638095.1. NCBI lineage: Eukaryota > Metazoa > Chordata > Actinopteri > Beryciformes > Melamphaidae > Poromitra > Poromitra crassiceps. Next base: position 14,140,895 of record NC_139649.1, on the reverse strand, counting down.
TGTCTGGCTTTTGTTGTGGTCCTTATTTACAAAATTCAAGTAAGAAATAATGACTACTTTATTACTTTGGAGTGCAGCTACAACCCTAAAGCAAACTTTGCACTGACTGAATCTGCGTTTGTGGTCATCAAGTGACAAATGAGCGAGTTTCATCCGGCGTCATGGAAGTGCTTGATAAACCACACACAGTCTTCCAGGAAATTGAAAATATAAAAAACACTCTAATATTGTTACGCCATTACTCATTGTGGAATCAAAATTGTGATATTATCAGTATCACACCCAGTATCACACCATCATTATTAATATGATTATGCAGCCCTAAGTGAAGGCTTTTTGAACGCTTTGATACAAACTCCTTTGCAACAACTATTCCTCAATGTCCCATGGGGGAGGAAGCAAATAAGATGTCATAACATGTCGTTTCTCTGCCATCACACTGGGCATCAACACTAGCGGGAGACTTCTCCCATGCACTCCCGCAAATAAGTAATGTTATGTGCAGCAAGGTTACATTATCTTACCGAGAGGCAGAGAGAGAACATCCATGATCGCTAACAGCAAGCTACCGTAAAATACCAATTATTAGCCCGGGCGTTAATTGACAAAATATGTAGCCAGACCCCGCGTCAATATGGGACCTGCGGCAGTTTGGGACCTGCTTTAATTATTTTTGTACAAAAATATTGCTCAGAAAAGATTGTAAATAGTATGAAATTGTTTATTTAAACCATTTATTTCAATGAGTTGGCTACAGCCCCCCACACGATTGCTTGTCTATGGGGAGAGCCGCGCCTCCCTCTCAGCGCAGCAGAGCACATTGCATGCCAGTTCTGGCCTGTACATGAAATCAAATAAAATTTGAGCTGAACTGTGACCTACCGGTATTTACCACTAAACTTTCTCCGCTGAAGGTGAGAGAACATGATCATCATGTGAGCAGATTATTTGTTGCATGCGCTGCCTCCTCCGCTGGCTGCATGCGCTCCACCCTCCGCTGCAGTGTGCGGTGAAATACCAATTAGAAGCCGACTTCTATGCCCGCTGGCAGGGAAACATAGCATAGGCACATTTCTCAAAATAATTATTACACCAGAGATGTCGGTTTTAGTGTATAAAAATCTTCAGGAAATGCCTACACAATTTTCAGAATCATCAGATGTTGACGGAAAACGAATTTTGATCAGCAAGTTTCGTGCATGTGTTTTTTTTCCTCGTTGTTCCTCGTTTCCTCGTTGTTCGTCTTCTTCATCCGATTTTTCTTGTGTTTGGGAGATGCATTCAACAGGATGTCGCAAAGGTAAAAAGAAAACATTGAAAAAACTAACCGGGCGTCAAATTGGGACCTGCTTTTATGTACAAAATATGTATCCAGACCCCGCTTATATATGGGACCCGCGGCAATTTGGAAGTCGGCTTCTAATTGGTATTTTACGGTATGCTAATAACTAGCTAGCCGTTCATTCAGAAACGCATGTAAACAGCCGTGTGATTAGTGAGAACGTCAGTAAAATAAGGAGAGAGCTGCAGGTGCTTATGCAGAACTAGTGCACGATTAAGTACACAGTGGGGATGACCCGCTGTGATGAAGAATATAATGAGATTAACCAGGTTGATAGCAGCAAAACACTGTCGCAGCTGCCAGCACTGGCAGCATCACCTCCAGGCTAACTAGCCTGTCACATGATGCCTTCATGGTCCCTCGTTAAAGTCTGCAGATGCACGTTACCTCACCTCTCTCTCAAGAAGCGTCACGTGAGTGTGGCGTTTAAGGCCATCTGTCGCTACAAAAGAAATAAACGGGGTGTACACAAGTATCATTAGTATTACTGGACAGACATGTAACTAACTTTGCAACTTTGCTGAGCCATCTTCTATGTGCTGTAACACAGTGCAGTTTCTATTTGTCTGGTGTTTCTTTTTTACATGTTTGGGACAGGCAAATGTCTCAAAATGTTTTATTTATCATTTTATTTCAAATTGTTTTATTTTTTTAGTTTTAATATATTTTAAATTGTAACATATTTCATGTATTTTTGTCTGTGATATGTGAAACCGTGGTATTTTTGTCCAAGGTTATCATACCGTCAAAAACTCATGCCCGCACATCCCTAAATACCATTTGTTTATTATATCGCAATCGCAAATCGCAATATTGTCCACCCTAATCGCTAATCGCACCTTTCCCCCAAATCGTGCAGCACTAGTTCTAATGCTTAATCAGTTATGATGTCATGTGAAAATGTTTTTCAGTGTCTGAGATCTACATCTCCCAGAAGTCTTGGTACAGTGGGGTTTATCCCCAGCCACCAGTGAAGTTCTGCTTTGATGTACACTACACATAACACATGCTGTTGGTGCTTAGTGTAGAAACACCCGACTATCTGTGTCAGTTAAGTGTGGTATGTGTTGTTGACATGTTCCCTTGTTATCATCGAGTTCTTTCCAGGAACTCTGGGAGATTATTTTCCTCATCTAACCTCCGAGTTAAAGTGCTTTAATTTGGTAGCAGAGCTGCCCGTCACAGGACTGTTAGCTTTACAGACAGGAAGGAATATGGTCAGAAATGCGCTCGGTGTCATGTTAAATAATAACCGTATTTCACTGTCGTGTTAAATAATAACCATATTTAACTTTTTGTCAGAAGTCGGTGCACTTATGTATGTTGTCTTTGTCGTCTCTTCTCAGGCTCATAGCCAGGGAGATGGCTCGTATCCACGCCATCCACGCACACAACGGCTGCGTGCCCAAACCAAACCTTTGGATCAAGATTCGTAAATACTTCTCTCTGGTGGCCACCGAGTTCACCGAGCAGGCCTCCAACGTCAGGTGAGATCTGGGTTCCCGATCGGCTCTGTACACAAAGTGAGAAAGATGCAAATAACAATCGCAACCTCATTTGCCTGTGTGACAGTTGTCATGAGCATAGAGGCAGCCGTCCCTAACCCTGATATGATCATCATCAATCATCTGCAACAGCTACAGGACTGAGTGTTCACCGTGATTAAACATTAAACACCCTTCTCAAATCTGTCGTTAGATTCTGACTGAGCCAGTAGACCTGGTATTTGGACACATTCACAGACAGTAGGCAATCTCCATGACCAAGCATTTCAAAGGTTAACCGATAATTATAGATTTGTTTTTCCAACCAATTGATGGATTTACGTTGCATTTTTTTTAAATCACGTAGAAGCTGAGCTAGTTTAGCTAAGCATAATCACAACAAATATACTGTAAAGATGGCATCCTGGTTGCAGTCTTATCTGAAGTGAGATATTGTACTAGAAGTGCATCTTACAGAAATGAAAGCAAATGTCGGTTCGGGGCGCCTGGTCGGGGCAGAAGGGAAGTGATGGGGGAATAGCGTGATCCTCCCACGTGCTACGTCCTGCCGGTGAAGCTCCCCCCGCTGTCCGGTGAAAAGAAGCGGCTGGCAACTGCGCACGTGTCGGAGGAAGCATGGTGCTAGTCTACGGTCTCTCTCCAGATCGGCAGAGGGTGGAGCAGCGACCGGGGCAGCAAGGGGGAAATTGGCCAAGTACAATTGGGGAGAAAATGGGCGGGAAATCAGGAAAAAAAAAATGCAAGTAAATATGAGGAAACAGAGAGGGGGAAAACTGTCCAACCAAAGCAATTTAGGTTGAACAAAGAATAGGCCAGTCGACCCAAGGGAGTTCAGGCCTAAGATGGTCTAAGTAGTTTCTACTTGGCACTGGACCTGTAGAGCTATCAAAGATGGGCCTTTTGCATAACCTGGCCGCCCGCCCGGCTACAGCTGATATCTTTGTTCTGATGGCTATTAGGTTAAGTCCAGCGTGTCTGTGGCTTATATAACTGTAACCATAATAGCAGGCTGGATTACGGAGGCCGAGGTATGCAGAGGGCCCAGCAGATGTTTGCCCAGCTCTGTTTATCAGGTCACTTTGCTCTGATGCGCTCGTCCTCGGTAACACAGACAGCTTGTGTCCTGGTCTGGACAGCAGACACTTGTTGCACAGCACAGCGGGTC
>NC_139649.1:14091883-14131883 GCF_964638095.1 Poromitra crassiceps | reverse complement strand
CCTGAAACACATCTGTCAGTGTGGGTTAAATGGCCTCTAATGAAAGACTGAAACTCAAAACCCAAAGGCTAACATATCTCTATGAGTTACCATACCACTTAACACCTCCTCACATGCACACACACACACACACACACACACACACACACACACACACACACACACACACACACACACACACACACACACACACACACACACAGACACGGCACCCTCTAGGGGTTCACAAAGAGGAAGCAGGCCCAGGGAGGGTTAGAGATTAATCGTGCGTTCCTTTATCGCAAAAGAACTGGGATGTGGAGGCTAAATGACATCACATCCGTTTTGTTAGCGTTCCATTTGCAGAAAAGTTGAGCTGGGAAGTTCACTGTTTGTTCACTGGTCAGATCCACTAGCTAGCCAGGCTAGCCATTGTTAGCAATAACAGTTGATAACAAGGCATTTCGTGGCATTTTGGGCATACAAACACTGCAGCCTCATGTCCACACAGATAGAAGTTAGGCCGTGCTGTGTGTACAACTGATTTAACGAGACACAAACAAGACACAAGTGCTAAATAGCATTTATACGATTATAACTACTGTTGTTGCGCGGCGCAGCCATCTTGGATTTTTTTTACGTCGGGGCTGCTGAGGCTCCTACGAGTTTGGAATGGGAAATACCAGCTCTGGTGACGTCACGTCCCAGCTCATGAACTTTGAACCGGTAAGATTACCGGTTCCCAGTTATAAAGGAATGCACGAAGAGTCAGTATTCTTAGATGGAGAGGCCGTCCACTTGGGCTGAACGGATGCTAATAACTCCCTCTCTTCTCTCACCTTACAGGTACGCTGTGCTGCGTTTCAACCAGTACTTCAAGACCAAGCCTGCGGTGATGGCCTTGCAGATCCCAGAATGAAAGGAGAGAAAGGAGGAGAACATGAGAAGAAGGGAGAGAGAAGGGGTGGGGGGTCTCCATCGCTGGCACCTGAGCACAGGAGGAGTAGATGCACTTTGAGCGGAGGAGCTGTGGTGGGGTTGGGTCCTCCTGGGGAAGGTAAAGCAGGACTGGCCTCCTCCATGCCTGTGGGGGTGGGGGGGGGGGATTCTTCTTCTTAGGGAGCCGGGTATAGACGGAACCATTGCTTGGTCTGTTCGGCATCCCTTTTTACAACAAGCGCAATTATTACGATTTTTTTCCTCAACTTAGTCCACGTCCTTCTCACAACTCTAGCTCAAGATTTCCAAAACCTCCACGGGTTCTGTGTGTGTGTGTGCGCGTGTGTGGGTGTGTGTGTGCGTGCGTGTGTGTGTGTGTGTGTGTGTGTGCGCGTGTGTGTGTGTGCGTGCGTGCGTGTGTGTATGTTTTAGTTTATCTTTTGAAGAACTGACTGACCCAATGTGGTGCATTCCCTCTCTCTTGGCAGCTGAACTAGTAGGATGAAGTATGAAGGAGTAGTGACGCACAGCAGTCTGACTGAGCTGATCACGACTGGGCTCAACCCATTTGCTGCCTGCTTCAATGTCGCTCGACAAAATGTCCCAAAACACTAGTAATGAAGGTCCAAATGGACCAGACTGTCAAGGAGAGTGCTGACATTGAAGGCTTAGTGTGTCCGGACCTGTGTGTGCTGTATGTGTGGCTCGAGGCCATGGCTGCTCGCTCTTATGTTTATAGCTATACTGACGACGGAGGCATTTCACCTGAGATTCTTCACATTCTAAGCTTCTGGCATACTCTTCGCGCACGCGCTGGAGGCGGGGCTCCGAGGAGGGCGCGCGCACTCTGCGCAGGCCAAAACAGAACATACTCAGTGCGCAGCTCCAGGCTCCAGGCAGTCTGAATGAAATTGAATGTAACGTTCCCAATTCTATGTATTAAATTATAAAAAAACGACCCTCAACATTTGGGAAGGCTAAGCCACACAACTAGTTCGTTATAATCGAACGCCATGCTTCAAAGGCAACTTTACGACGCTGAGGACTCAAATCACAGCAGATATCCGCTGATAGCCTACCACGGAGATCTCACAGGCACAGGCTGCAAAACCCGACGCGCTGATAGAAAAAATCTCCATGGACGCGCCGCGCTGCGCTCAGGCCTCGCCCCCCCGACACGCCCCGTGCGATGACGTCATAATCGCCGTGCGCCCTATGTGCTTGGCTGGGCGCGAAGAGTATGCCACAAGCTCTAAAGTGTGTGCAGGAAAACCACGCCCCCTTGTGTCCTGCGGACATTTTAACACGTAAAAGTTCTAATCTGCGTGCTTTTTTTAATTTAGCCTCCCATCTTTGGTGCTAAGTGCTCATGGCTGCTGTTTCTACACTGCTCTTCTTCTCAGAGATCAACTGTCAACCAAACGGTGTGTCCAGTACTGTGACCACTTCCTCTTGAGGAAGTTTGACATTCTAGTGTAATTGGCGCTTTTCCCTTTTGTCAGCCGTGGCGGCTATATTGCTGCTCAACGCTAACTACACTGCTCTTCTTCTGTTTATTCCAAACAAAACCTGTCACTTCCGGTGCGGAGTGTGCACCAGAGGAACAGCAAATGTAGAAGCTTCCACGAACTGGATCTAGGTTGAATCGCTATTGTGTTCTAGCAATCAGTGATAAAGACAAAACATTTATTTATGTTGGAAAATTTTGTGGATTATTACTTTAACATCTCAGGTGAAAAACCTCTTTAGTTTGGGTTGTTTTAGTAAGTGTTGCTTTGTGCTAAATTTGGAAGTAGGCCTATGGATGTTGATAATTAACCGTTAACCGACAATATGAATTTTGACAAATGAATATTATCAGTTAAGCGGTAAAAAAAAAAAAATTGTTGCATGGTAAAAGGAAAAACCAATGAAGTCTCTCCACTGCACTCATGTTAACTTTCACCGTTATAATTGTACGATTGAAAAGTATCAAGTTTATCGCTACAACACAAGTTCGGCGAAATTGTGGAGTTTCATATTTACTTTTTACAACGGTTTTCAGAATGGGAGACGGACTGTCAGGTTCAGTACAGAGCTACTGCATCGCCAAACGACAGACATGACATGATGCGCCCATTAGATGCATTACGGAGCCATTTAGATCCATTTCTTCACCTCTTCCAGTGTGCAGCCTGGTGACTAGGGATGTTCATTTTGAAAAATTTCCATAATCGAAAATCGGGAAAATTAACGATCAATTATCGATTATCGATCATATTATTAATAATAATAATTATATATATATATATATTTTTTTTTTTTTTCAAAATTAATGCCTAGAAAATACGAAAGACAACGTGTTCTCCTCAATGAACTCTTTATTTCAATGTGTCTCCTCTCCAACACTCTGCTGTCCCCGGCGCATGCCGGTGTGAATTCCCCGTGTTTGAAACAGTTTTGTTGGCACAAAGGCCCGTGCCCAGCCAGAAAACTAGAGACTATATGAAGCTCCACCTCACGTTAGTCAGCTGTGCAATGGAGTGGGGCGAGGAGGAACGAATTCCACCCAAACCTAGACCACAAAAAAAAAAAATAATAATAATAATAACAATAATCGATAAAAATTCCACATGATCGATTCAATTCCTTAACGATCAATTATCGATTTTCGATAATTGATGAACATCCCTACTGGTGACAGTCAGCCCATCCGCTGAAGCACACGCTGCCAGGGAACAGCTGTCTCGGGTCGGGAGGCACAAACGGCGCCAACTTTGTCAACCAGGGATCGATCGTCCATTTCTAAATAATATATTTCCATCTTGTCGGTTAACGGTTAAGGATGGGTTAACCCATTGATACCTGATGCAGCATTTGTGTGCGTATCCCTTTAAGACCGCGAACCGCGTTAACGCGGTTCGCGGTCTTAAAGGGATACGCACACAAATGAGGGATATACACGCAAATGCTGCATCAGGTATCAATGGGTTAACGAGGGTCGGCTATCTGTCAGAGAAAACAAAAGTCTAAATGAGCAGCATCCCTATTGAAGTGATACTGAAGGAGGGAGGGAGATAGATCGGGTGATGTTGGCCTGTTGAAACCGGTTAAAACGAGGGAGCTAAATGTCACTCCAACCTCGGTGTGCGTTTCTACCCTCGTCCCTTAAGCCATTTTCCACTTTCGTGGCTTTTATGGTCGCAGCGAATCGCTCTGTTAATCTTTCCATTCCTCGCAGACCACTCGGAAAATCCCAACCTTGAAGTCACCCTCTGCCAACCTCTACTCCCTCCCTCCTTGCCCTTCTCCGGCTGCCCTCCCCTCCCCACAACGCTCTTCTCCCGCCCCCTGTTCTGCACATCAGAGATTTATGGCAGTTAACGAGGCACCTTAACGAGGCACCCGCCACTTAACATCAGAGCCCGCTGCTCCTCCACCCCACACTGGAATCCATCAGAGCCTGCTCTCTCCACCCCACACTGTTAGCCATTCACATCCAAAGTGGAGCCAAATTTTAGTTACATAATCGGAGACATTGTGTAACTCGTATCCGGGGTCAAAACGAGTTTGGGCTTTAACGCGGCAAGAATGGGTTATATGGGGCTGTGTTGTTCTAGTTTGAGATCACGTATTACTTGGGACAGCGACGGACACTCCAGAAACGTATGTTTTTTTTTTAGGAGAATAAAACCTCTTTAGCACACCTAGGGTATCAGCGGATCCTTAAAAAAAATCAGAACAAAAATTGGTTACAGGCTTAAAAACAAAAACATCAAAATGTCTCAAAGATGTCTTCTTTTTCCCACCAGGTGCTGCATGTTCACTTGTAGAACAGGGTTAGTAGTAGAGCACACATCCTATCTGCTTTACTAAACACAGTTGGACTTCATGGTCTTTAACCATGACTGTATTGTCCCTTTTTCTTATATGGTTTTATAACTTTCATCATCCATATGCAATAGGAAATGTTACACTTAGTCGGTTTTGCCGGCTTCGTCTCTTCATTTTGGTTTTAGCAATAATAATTCAGAAGTTTTAAATTTGCCTTTCTGAAACCTGCAGATGCCCTGACGTTGGTGGTGTGTGTGTCGACTCGAGCCTCTCGTAGAAATCTCTTTTTGACACCAAAAGCACAACTCAACCGATCTGATTAGCCTGAATTGACGAAGGCAGCAAATTCATGAATGAATTCAAATCTGCCGATCACGGTTTAGTAAACGGTGCATCACAGCATCTTTAGTAGCTGTGTGCTTATAGCGGGGGGGGGGGGGGGGTTATGAGCGTATTTAACCTCAGAGACCCAACAGGGGGAGCCACTGAGCCCTGACCTTGTATCCTCCGCAGTTGGTTTCATGGTTTCATGTTTCTGACGGGCTTAATAATTGACCAGGAGAAGAGTATCAGTCATCCAGAAACAGCAGGACAGGCGTAACTGGTGTTCTAGTCAGCCGGCTACAGTTAACCTAAGAGGTGACCAATGCTCACCCCAGGTCCAGATCCAGACTGCTATTTGGAATTCGTCAGTGGTTCTTATTATTTGAAGCGATGATCAGATCCTACCGAATGTGATCGGTGTGGATCGTAACCCATTTTTGATGTCTGTCCCAGGCTAAATGGTTTAATTGAAGAGCTATTTATTGCAAAGATGTACATGTACGTACATATGTGATTGTGACTGTTTTGCACATTAACAGTGCCCTTTTGCAGCTTCCACTCTCCACAAGGGAAATGTCCCAACAATCTTATCAACAATCTGAACAGGTTCAATCAATCTTATCTTATCCTGGTAGGATCAGATCAGTCGGAATCGAGAACTAGCGGCTGTAAAAACTGTCGGCACTCTAGACACCAAAGCACAGATTGGGAGCAATTATGCACCAGTGAACATTCACCCACAGCACTTGTGCAATGTTGAGCACTGGTCCTACGTTTGGGACACTTGTGCAAGTTAAGCACTGGTCCTTTGGGACACTGGTGGTAAGAAATTCTCCTTGATATACCAGCAATGCGAGATTTGAAGGCAAGCATTGCACAATCCTAAAATGAACCTTGGTTAGAATAGAACCTGGGAAACTAGGGTTTGCACTCCAGGAGCAGACTGTACTTACTCCATACAGTAAATACAGAGATTGATCCTGAATGGGCCTCATCTTTTGGCACTATTTAGTATTGGGGGGTAAATGGAGTAAAATGGCACTGAAATTGCCGCATCAGAGGCAAAGTTTGGAGTAGGTGAACCGACAGTCCCCCTAGTATTGAGGTTATCCTAAAAACACTGCACTCTTAATGAATAAATAAATTACTTAGAGTAAGTATAAAGGACTACTTTGACTTCATTGGAGTTTGGCCCATTGGTCACTTAATCCCAATATATGACAGAAGATTGACACTAAAATCACCTCTCTGTCTCTCAGGGCTTAAAGACGCCCGGCCAGGTGCCTGATTTGCGACATATTACAAATATATGGTTAATAATCCGTGGGCACGGTTCAGGAGTCAATTGTAAGAAAACCATGCCCACTGATTTCCACTACCCACCCCTCTAACCCCCATCGCCGTACCAGGTGACACCTAGGGGGACTCCACCCCCTAACCCCCATCCCCATACCAGGTGACACCTAGGGGGACTCCACCCCCTAACCCCCATCCCCGTACCAGGTGACCCCTAGGGGGACTCCACCCCCTAACCCCCATCCCCGTACCAGGTGACCCCTAGGGGGCTCCACGGTTACCCTTATTGCACTAGGTTTATAGATGAATAATGCTCTGTGTGGGGTGTCCCGGTGGCTCACCTGGTTTAGAAATTGAGAAATAAATATATTTTAGTGCCAATCCTCTCGTCCCATACTGTACTGGGTTAGGAGACCAATGGGACAAACTCCCTAAACGTTGAGAGTCGTCTTTTACAACGTTGACTGAAGTTGTTTGAAAAGCTTTGTAAAGACCAATATGTAAAATAAGTGTACACAAATGTGTGGTAAAAAAAATATCATGATCATGATTCCAGACAGGCCCTTTGAATATCTTATTCCATGCTGGCCGCAAAAGATTTCAATCTAATTGTTAGTATTTTGAAGGGTATTTATTGAGTGAATCTGGCATTGTGTTTCTCTCACCTTTTTATTTTGTTTTTCTAATTCAGCATACCAAAATGGCTCGCTTCTTAAAGTTTGCATTGCAGTACATTTCAGATTTAACAATTTCTGTGTGTGTGAGAATGTATTAATAACTTGACGCAATTTTAAAAACACTGTACAGATAACTTTGATTATATTTGTTTTTCCTTTCTATGCCTATATTTACTTTTGTACATGCTTTGACTTGAATCATGGAGAGCTGTTTAAGGGGACCCAGATGTTACTTTGTATACGTACTCATCCACTGGTGAAGGGGACGCTGTGTCCGCGGAGAGAGGCCAGCGCAGGAGGAGGGTGTAAATACTGTAAGAAATACTGTGAAAACCTGACCTGTACAGTGATCCTTCACACCTCTGTGGGCAAGGAGCGTTATTTAACATTTGTCAGTAAATATTTCCATTAAAATGTCTAAATTAAAACAATAAAAAAAAACCTGTGCTTTTAATTTGTTCAGAGTGAGTTGTCTTGGTTATAACAAAATCCAGGTTCAATTCTTTAGGGAGATCAACAGTGCTAGTAACTTCCTGTTCTGTTTATTTTATATGGGATTAGCTGCTGCCAACAGTTTCCTCCCATGATCCTCAGCCAGATGACCCTGAGAGGAGAGGAGGAAGGAGGGGAAATCCACCGTTGGTGGATATCCTCCTGACAGACACACACACACACAGGCTGACAGCCCACTGTAACATCCTTGCTAGTGGGGACTGAGGTGACTCCAACATCCTGTACCCCAAAATAAATCTGACTTGTAGGTAACACTTTACAATAACGTACAAAAATAATGTAGTAGTTACTAGTAAACGAATCATTAACTAATAGTTAATGAATAATTCGCCATTAGTCAATCACTAGTTAATCATAGTTAATGAGTAGGTAATCATTACTTAATGATTAGTATCTAAGTTCCTGAGTAGAGTAGTTAATCATTACTTAATGATTACTAAATGTCAGCTCGTGAATATAGTAGCTAATTGATTGATTAGTTGGTCAGTTCCATGAGTAGAGTAGTTAATCGTTCGTTAATGATTAATAAATGTCAGTTTGTGAATGTATTACTTTACTTAATCATTAGTTAAGGTCACATTGTGAGTATAGTAGTTAATCATTAGTTCTTAGTTCCTTAGCAGAGTAATTACTCATTAGTTAATGGTTAGTCAATGGTCAGTCAGTGAGTATAGTAGTTCATTGTTAGTTACTCATTACTTCATTATTACCTGTCCATTAGTTAGTCTTTTTGTGTACCCTATTGTAAAGTGGTGCATCATTCAACTCAGTAGTTTATGCGTACTGAATCATTACTTATTACCTGTACAAAGTTACTCTTTTGTGTACCGTATTGTAAAGTGGTGCATCATACTGAGTAGTTTATGAGTACTTAATCATTACCTGATCATTACTTACTCTTTTTGTGTACCCTAATATAAAGTGAAACTTATACGTAATAAATTCAAGACTTGTTCCAGGTGAGATTTGAACCCTCAACCCCAAAGTGATGATTTAGTACTCATAAACTACTGAGTATGATGCTTTAGGAAAATAAAAATAAATGTTATTCATTTTCAATTAACCTTTTCAGGTGCAGAATCTCTTGTTTCCAGAACAACCTGTGCATGGTTATATCTGCATGTAGTTAGAAAAGGCACTTTACAATGGCCTTTTTCCAGGGCACGAACCTTTAAGCACTGAAAGCATTAAATGCAATTTCAGTCCAAACAAATTTTGTTTAGTCCCCCCTTAATTACATTATTGTACCCTATTTTAGTATATATATATATATATAGTTGTGGATATGATCTCTACTTTGACATTTTAATTACCACCTTTCTTCTGGAGGGCCTTGCATGGTAGAGAAATCACAATCACAATACCTTGAAATGGGAAATGAAACCAAGATTCGCCAAGTCTTTCCTCAGTAACACTGAACACTCAAAAAAATCACGCTCAGTGCGCCACAGGGCCATGCCTTGTTCTGCTTCTACTGAACTACCGGCGAGACTTTTGCATGTATAATGGAGAAGAGCACAGGCAGACAAGAAAGAGCTAAGGCCATGAGTTACCCTGGGAACTTCCTCTGGGAGACTCCAATTATGGAACAAACTAATTACTGAACCTCCCAAGGCCCATGGGGAGAGACTCACACTAGCCTGATTTAAACACGCACGCACGCACGCACACACGCACACACACACACAAATCACACCCAAAAGCAATTAACACAACCAATTTATTGTCTTCCAAGAAAAACACAAAACTTTGAAAACATACAGAAAATGTACACCTTTAAATTACACAGGCTCTTATAAACAAAATAAAGTCTCTATCTATATTTACATCAGCAGGGGTGACTCCAGACAGGTGACTCCACAGCATGTCTCTCCACTAAAATAAGATAAACATTTCCCTCTGATATTCATCTCTATACACAAACCCAGCATCTGTACTCTACACAGCCCTAGTGGTAAGGGGTAGGATGTGCACCGCCCCGAGGTCTGAAATTCAAATTTTCCCCATTTTGAAATGTTAAAGGTGCATTGAGTAAAAGGTGGATTGACCCCAGTGCTATCAAAGGAACACAACCGCTTTTTGGTATTGTCCCATTGGTCAACACTGGTCATGAAGTGATTTGAACATAAGACACCAAAATCATCTGTGTGTCCCTGGAAATCTCCTCCAAGGAACGTCGCTATTGGCTGCTCTATAGATTGCTCTTAAGTCACCGGATGACATAATGCGCTAATTTGCATATGGACATATTTGCTGCAGCCCCCAGCTCCTAGCAGAGGGAGGGGCTATGCTGTTTATGGGAAGTGCTGGGATCCTAAATTTAAATAATCCTTAAATTATAGCCAAACAAATTCCTCAAAAAAAAATGTGGGAGTCAACACAGTTACACTGAGTACTTTGACATGCACACCAATAGTGCAGGTAATCCATATTGAGATTACAACATTTACATGGTTCAAAGTAATGCCATTTCTTTAATAACTCAGTTTACATACCAGTAGGTTCATCTAATAATCGGTGTACCGACTGTCACTGCACTACGCAAACTGAGGGCAGCTGTGGTTGCTCATACAGTTTGAGAGACTATCACTCAGCATAGTGTAGCCTATGTTAAAGTGTTAGTATGGAGGAGCATGCCATCACCTAACATAAGGAGGGCACACACATTGGCAGTGGCATTTAGCCCATGGCTAACTACACACCATTCTTCGGAGCGGTTTTCTAACCCTTTCCACGCCGCCAACAGATGAAATGATTTTCTGGGGTTAACCCAATGGCTCTAGGGCAGGGTCAGCTAGCCCCAGGCTTAAATCAGGCTTATACTGTACATGCTCTAGGGCAGGGTCAGCTAGCCTTAGGCTTCAATCAGGCTTATGCCACTTTGCAATTTGTGCTAAAGTGTTAACATGGAGCATTATCACTCAACATAAACAATTACCGGGTAAATGGGTTAATGATAAACCCTGATAAAATTTGTCGCTTTGTATTAGTTTCAAATTTTTGTTTTCATTAAAACTATGTTTGATTACTGCGCTTTGAAAAACGTGGTAAATACTGTCCAGTATCATCAACAAAAGTTAGCAACAGTCTCCCAAAAGCGAGTGCACAGCACTGGGTGTGACTTTTCAATATAGAACTTGGTGAAATGATTTCAGTGTGTCAGTAGCTAGGCTACCTTTTTGTTTAATCTCTAGTGTACGCTAAAAGCGTTCGCATGGAGCACCAGAGCCAATGATCTACCAGGGACACATGATTTTTGAGGTCTATTCTCTCCTCACTTATCAGGCAAGTTGACCAGTGTGACAATTTCCCCCAAAACGTGGTGTGTTTACCTCATATCGGGTAAGTACTGTCCCAATAACAGCCTGTAAGCATCGCCTGGCACTTCCTCCATCTCTGCATCCACCATAGGGGGGGGGGGGGGGGTGGGCGGGGTTACAAGTCCACCTTAACTTTAGCTTCCTCTCCAGCGTGACTGATATTACTCTAAAGAAGCGGCGATGATCTTCCTCTCTGCTTTGACGATTGTGGAACAGGATGAGGAGGAGAGGAGAACACTTGAGCCTATATTCAGATGGAGCCTCACCTCGCCTGACCCCTAACGTGAGGCTGATTGATCTGTCACATGGCTCACTGCAAAAAAAACGCCCTTTTTAATAAGTCACTTGGTTCCATATTCAGTCTTAAATTGAGGCGAGACAATTCCACTGGTTTCCACTGCAGTTGGGAGTTTTTGTTTCAATATCAATGCGGATCAATGCACAAAAAGTAGGGATGCACCGATATGAACATTTTGGCCGATACCAATAACGTTGCCGTTACGGCCGATAACCGATATTTACCGATGTCGATATGATCTGTATAAAAACAAGTTTCTGTGATAATCCAATTTTGTACAGCACGTACTGAAGAACACATGTAAACACTACATTTGAAAAAGTAATGTATTTCTTTCTTTCCAAAACATTTAGAAAAGCCCATAAATCATAGATGTACAGCATTGTTTCCTCTCAATATGAACACTTTGGCCAATACCGATATTAACATTACTGTTATTTTGCTCATTGGGACTGATGGCGACGATCCGTGCGTCCCTAAAGAAAAGTCTTGAAACAAGTTCCTTTGCGTTGGGAAAACCAGTGAAATTGTCTCACACCCTGCCAAGATTTTTCACATAAAAAAAAAGACTCCATATTAGACCAAAGATGGATGTTTTCTGCAGTGGGTGTGGCAGGCTGCAGGAGAAGTAACAGCAGACATTGGATACGCACACAGATAGAAGGTTCTCAAGACAACCTTAATCAATAAACACTCAAAGAAGCAAATAGAGGTATAAAAAAAACAAGGCAAGGCTGAGGTCCACCCACCGTGTGACGGAGAGGGGATTGGGAGACACACACGTACAGCGTATACACAGCTTTCCGAGCGCTTTTTAACCCATTGATACCTGATGCAGCATTTGCGTGTATATCCCTCATTTGTGTGCGTATCCCTTTAAGACCGCGAACCGAGTTAACGCGGTTCGCGGTCTTAAAGGGATACACACACAAATGCTGCATCAGGTATCAATGGGTTAAATCAAGTGCAAAAACCACTTCCATGGGCAGCCTGATTGAGAAGCGATGGGTGCAGCGAGGCGTCTCTACTCTAAAACAACCATGACTCTTCTTTTCTCCCATCTCCGTTTGCACTGACACACACACACACACACACACACAACGCTGTGCTTCCACCCGTCCAGCACCAGGGGGCGTCAGGTTAACGCGCCCGCCTCTTGGCTATGGCAAAGTCACCGCATCTAAGATCATTTGCCACCAAAAACGTCCAAAATGGCGGAATCTCTAGGGACGACTAGAGCAATGACTGATTGACTGACCAGGTATTCTTGTATCAATGTGATCGATTATTGATTGTTGATTGTGTACTACTAAACTATGGGCTTAGAGGGAACACTGGTCCTGATGCTCCCCGCTGGGATTTATTTGAACCCTACCTTCAAATCAGACTCTTTTGTGGAACGTCTGGTGAAAAGGGGAACAAGTAGGCAACCGTGAAATCGCACAAATCAAGATAAAAGGTTGTTTTTCCACTCCTTTTTTCCCCACATTAAGTTTAAAAAAATACTCAATATAACAAACGACAGTTTTATGATCACTAAATACTTGTGATTTATTAGCAAACTAAGCTTGATCAGGGCAAAACAAGCTTGTCCACCAAATTTCAGGGCGATTTTCTCTGGATGTAGCTTTTAGGAGTACGAACATTCAAATAAGCATAACTTCTGCAACTGTTTTCAGATATCAGTGTATGACATCATTTGAAAGCTTACGGTCTGCACTTTCATAATCTGTATAAAATAAAAAGTAAAAATAACGTGGCCTACTTGTTACCCAAAAACACCAGTCCCTGTCATATTTTAGGCTAAGGCATACAGAGTGCCATGTACCTTGCCAAACCCCGATCGGGGCCCACGCCAGACTGAGGTGGTAAGGATGAAGAAGCTGGAATGGGGCAGTAACAGCCTGGGACTAGGTGGTGGGGGGGGGGAAAGCCCAGTCTTCCATCAGACTGGGTTCTTTATGGAGTAGTAGCCAGTTCCAACAACAGGGGGCAGCACCGGCACACTGATTATTACACCCAGATCTCGGCCCTGTTGCTCTGAGCAGGGGGGGAGTTGGTCAGTCTCTATACTTTCTAAACCATGGGGTCCGGTCTGCTATGACATAGAACATGTCCTGGACAAAGGTGGCGGTGCAGTTCTTGGACTACGTGAGGCGACGCTTGATAAAAGTAAACGTTGGGGAGAAACTTATTAAAGAATAACCCCTACAGCATTATCTCTAACACAAAACAGCGGCTGACATGTGTGAAGGGAAATGACTAACACAAGAGCTGGCCTGTGTGTGTGTGTGCATGTGTGTGCGTGTGTGTGCGTGCGTTGGTGGGGTTAGTTTGGGGATTGTACAAGGGAGTGAGTATGAGTTTTATCTTTCTCTCCAACGGCCAGTAGAAGGCGCCCTCTCGCCACAACTCCCCTCTCCTTCTCCCCCCTTGCATTACCTCCGTACATACCCCCCCCCCCCCTCCCCCGTCCACTCAGTCTGTCAGGAGGACCAGCTCCCCCTCGCTCCTCTCTCCTCCGTCGCTTTCTTCTCCTTCGCTGTATGGGGGCCGCTCCCTCTCTCGCTCCCTCTCCCTGGGCAGCAGAGAGGTGGGCGTCGGCCGGGCCTCCGGTCGCCGCGGGGGAGGCGGGACTTGGGGCAGGTAGTGCTCCAGCATCGCCGGGTGAAACGGTATGGTCGCCACGGAGACCGGGCCGGCGCCGCCCGGGTACTGGCCGGGGTCGCCGGGGGCATAGTGCATCTGCTGAGGCTCCGACTGGCTGCAAAGAACCAACGTTGAGAGAGAACGTCAGTCAACAACCATGATGTACTTTCCAAAGTCACACCTGTCGATAAGATCTCAAATACAAATGTTATTTAAACATGTTGGCCATTCAGCCCCACGCTCTCATCCTGTGTGACGTACGAGGGGCAACAGATGAGTAAGCTTCACCTTCTAGATCAGTGATACTCAACTGGCGGCCCGCGGGCCACGCCCCCTGTGTGGCCCGCGATGGAATTGCAATTTATTTTTTATTTTTTTTACAGTGCACCTGAACGCAACATGCAAGATACCCGCTGAATAAGTGTCCAAATGTTCATGTCATTCTGGCCAATACTCACACTTCTGTTATAGCATTTCAGTCTGGAATATGGAATATCTTTCAATAATCTATGATTTAGCTGCTAAATTGTCAAATACCGCCGTCTGCTCGCTACCCAGGCACTTATGCATGTACTTAACCTAAGTAACTATCCGGTGTGCACAACATTGTCAGACTAAACTCCGTCTGACACCTACAATCTGCTACAGAAAAATGTATATTGATTGTTTATTAACTGGCCCCTGGCCTTCTATCATTTCACGAAAGTGGCCCCCGGGCAAAGCAAGTTGAGTATCCCTGTTCTAGATCACCAACATTATAAGTAACGCACGCCCCAATTGTACTTGGCCAATTATCCCCCTGCTGTCCCTGCTCGTTGCTCCACCCACTGCGCCGATCTGGGGAGAGTTGTAGACTAGCTGCACTAGCACATGCTTCCTCTGATACATGTGCAGTCGCCAGCCACTTCTTTTCACCTGACAGCGAGGAGTTGCTCCGGGCTGGCAGGACGTAGCGCGTGGGAGGATCACGCTACTCCCTCCAGTTCCCCTCCCCCTGAACATGCGCCGCGACCGACCAAAGGAGGCACAGGTGCAGCGACGACCAGGACTCATATTTATTGTAGAATTGATCAATGCTACACTGGTTGTGTATTCATAGTATTCCCATGATGTCACAAGCATTTTCCTACCAATATGGCGCTATAATACACACAGCTCATTGGCTGTTTGTGTCACTTGATTGTAATCACCTGTTAATTGATTACAACCACCTGTTATTTTCCTACCAAGATGGCCGTGTGGCGATGTAACGGAATACTATCAATTGGAAGCTCTTAACCTGCTGATTAGATTCTTTGGCATCAACATGGTCAAATTTAAAGATATTGAATATCGGCACAAAGTAGAGTTCAAGTAACCATCCATAAGGAGCGCAGGGCCATATTTAAGATCCGGCATGAACATTTGATATGATATAAGCGGCTTGGACAGAATAGCTGTGGTTATGTACCACTGAGACAAACAAATGCAAAAAGTTCAATGGAAAAAATAGTGAAAAGCAAACACTGCAAACTCCGAGGGAACAATGGCGAGAGATGCTATTCATCGTCAAGGTGAGACTGACAAGCCCAGTTCTGTAGAACTATTCCACTTTATTGTTTAGAAAAGTATGTAGGTGAGCTGAGCACACTAAAGTTAACTTTGGAACTTGAAAACTTTTGAAGCGTTTTCTGAAAATCGCCTTACAAAAACACACATTTACGCTTCGAAAGTCACAACAGTGTTGCTCATTTGTGAAGATTATCTTGCTGAACACAAACTTAGCTGTTTCATACTTCTGTTAAGCACAGACCATATTTCATGTATTTAACCGAAATTACCATACAAAAATCCCATTTCCTTTTCCCCCTATGAACCAGCAGCGCAGGGACTTCTGGGTAAGCCTACAAAAATCACGCGTCATCCCTGCGGCACTCTATTAAAATGCGAGCTGTATCCGGATAAGGAAAACCGCATGTTAATGCAAGGTGTAAACGTGTCATGATCAGAATGGGATCAGATCTGCCTGACCACATCTGGCTCACATCTGGCTGTGTCGGCTCTCCTGCTATGTGTTCACCTGTGAGTGTAGGTTGCTCTCTGCTCTTGTCGGCGGCTCTTCATCATGGCCTTGTACTCGCCCACCCGCAGCCTGCGGCCCTCCACGATGCAGGTCCTCTTGGGCCGGGGCTTGTACTTGTAGTCGGGGTAGCGCTCCAGGTGCTGCCGGCTCAGCCTGGCCTGCTCTTCGTAGTACGGCTGCTTCTCCTGGTTGGACATGCCCTTCCACCTGGAGCCTGTAGGGGGAGACATGAGGATGAAGACCGACCGGCTCTCCTAGCGCAGCACTGACTGTCTGTCCACAGCTCGGTGATTTAGGTGAAGTGGCGAGGGAAAGTTCAAGTGGGAGGTGTGCACGATTATGAGAAAGTGACTCTTTTCTACACGTTAAAGGAGAACTTAACTGAAAAACAATGCTGATTTATTTTGTACATGATCTCACACATATCCAAAAACTGTAAACAGTTTGGCAGGCGTTCATTTAGTTAGACAGTTATTGAGAGTTGATTTGAGTTAAGTTGTGGACCAGTGATGTCATTTGTGCATGAATGACATCACTGGTCCACAACTGAACTCAAATCAACTGTGTGAGATCATGTGCAAAATAAATCAGCATTGTTTTTCGGTGAAGTTCTCCTTTAAGTCAAATCAGCTGCTGTAGTGTTTTTGGTCAGAATGAAATTCCATACGGCTCTCGATGCGATGGTTGGAGGCCGCTGCCGTGGCAAGTTTTCGGGAAAACACTGCTTTCTAAATTCAGGGTTCCCACACATTTTCATGTATAAAATTTCATGGATAAACCTTTCCATGAATTTTCAAGAATCCAAAATAGAATTTCCATGTAATGTGAGGCAGTGAGTGAATCAATACCAGAAATGATCACTACACTGGACAAACACACCTCTTTATATTGGATTACCTCTTTATATTGGAGTTTAGTGCTTTAGATTCACTGCATCACATTCCATGGAAGCTATTGAAATAAAACATGAATTTTCCATAAAAATATCAATACAAAATACAAGAAGGACAGAAATCTAATAACCCATTAAGTTACTACGTTACGTCAACAGCTACAGAAAATAAATTTGCCGTTACGTTACATTACATTACAAGGAGGGTTATCCACAGAAGATTACTGTAACAATTAATTTCATTACACGCAGCAAAATTCCATTACTTCTCCAAAACTTCCAAGGATTTTACTAAATCCATGACTTTTGCAGGTTTTGCATGACCGTGGGAACCCTGTCAATTGGAGGAGGAGATGAAGTGTGTATTTAAGTAGATTGGTGGTGCGGTGTGTGTGTGTGTGTGTGTGTGTGTGTGTGTGTGTGCGTGTGTGTGTGTGCGTACGTGTGTGTGCGTGTGTGTGTGTGTGTGTGTGTGTGTGTGTGTGTGTGCGTACGTGTGTGTGCGTGTGAGAGAGATAGGTGGTTGGAGGGCCTCCACTCCTTCATAATGGAATGGAATGGAAGTGTTTGGTCAGAGGCAAGGGATTGGAGCCTGTGTGCGTGTGTGTGTGTGTGTGTGTGTGTGTGTGCATGTGTGTGTGTGTGTGTGTGTGTGTGTGTGCGCGTGTGTGTCTACTGGGCGAAGCAGGTGGCTGATGTGCCCTCACATGCCCGCCGTGCCAGGCAGCGTCTCAGAATAGAGACACACCCCGCTCCGCTCCGCTCCGTGCGCTCCGCTCACCCAGGATCTTGCTGATGGAGGAGTTGTGCATGTCGGGGAAGGCCTGCAGGATCCTCCTGCGCTCGTCCTTGGCCCAGACCATGAAGGCGTTCATGGGTCTCTTGATGTGACCAGAGGAGGGAGGGGGCCGGGCCTCGGCGTAGCTCCCCGGCCCGGAGGCTGACAGGGCACCTAAAGGGGAGGGAGGGAGGGAGAGAGAGAGAGAGTCAGAGGACCACACAGCCAAACCAGGGTTGGGCTCAGTACTCATTAAAATGGAATATATTAGTCATTTCCCCTTACTCATTTCAAAATTAAATGCTACAACTTGCTTATTCCCTCGTGGGAGCAGTTATTCATTACACTACCAACCCCCCCTTTCTCCTTAATGGTACTTGACCAATTCCCCCTGCTATCCCGGTCGTTGCTCCACGCCCTCCGCCGATCTGGGGAGAGCCGTAGACTAGCACATGCTTCCTTCAATACATGTGCAGTCGACAGCCGCTTATTTTCACCTGACAGCGAGGAGTTTCACTGGCAGCGCGTGGGAGGATCACGCTATTCCCCCCAGTTCCCCCCACCAAATAGGCACTAGTGCAGTAGCCAGGACACGTACCCTAAACCCTGCAGACACGGCCTTATTGTGCCTGTATGGAGGTGACACCTAGTCTGGTAAACCAGCCCTTCACGTGAACTCACATTTCATTTGGTTCTGCGTGACAGTCTGGCCCTCAAGCCTGGGAGGGTGTTTAGCAGAAGCTGCAGAGCGGAAGAGCCAATCAGCGACTGCGCTGTGATTGACAGCGCAAGTTGGCCAATCAGGAACGCCACTAGCACTGCACTAACCAAACAATAATGGCCGCCTCCTTGCCTGATCGTCTCGAGGAGTCATGTCAGCGTTTGTTTAGTTTAAACAGCCATAAAGTGCAGTTATTGCAGAAATAGACTCAATAACAACAATTAAACAAGTACAGGAGTATCGCCGCAACCGCAGAGTTTCTCGGCAGAAAACATGTTTTTGCCATTCTCCCGAGTGGATTTGGGTTTGACTGGATCCGACGCTGATTGGCTGAAGGAGTTGTCTGTCAAGGCAACTACGCCCGCCCATGCTCCCGCCCCTGCTAAGGACTGGGTGAAGAGTTGGGGCCAGACCGTCACGCAGTCGCAGAACCAAATGAAATGTGAGTTCACATGAAGGGCTGGTTTACCAGGCTAGGTGACACGGGCCATGGACCTGACACGGCCATGGACCTGACACGGGTCATGGACCTGACACGGGCCATGGACCTGACACGGCCATGGACCTGACACGGCCATGGACCTGACACGGCCATGGACCTGACACGGGCCATGGACCTGACACGGGTCATGGACCTGACACGGGTCATGGACCTGACACGGGCCATGGACCTGACACGGCCATGGACCTGACACGGGTCATGGACCTGACACGGGCCATGGACCTGACACGGCCATGGACCTGACACGGGTCATGGACCTGACACGGGTCATGGACCTGACACGGGCCATGGACCTGACACGGCCATGGACCTGACACGGGTCATGGACCTGACACGGGCCATGGACCTGACACGGCCATGGACCTGACACGGGTCATGGACCTGACACGGGCCATGGACCTGACACGGCCATGGACCTGACACGGGCCATGGACCTGACACGGGCCATGGACCTGACACGGCCATGGACCTGACACGGCCATGGACCTGACACGGGTCATGGACCTGAAACGGGTCATGGACCTGACACGGCCATGGACCTGACACGGCCATGGACCTGACACGGGTCATGGACCTGACACGGCCATGGACCTGACACGGGCCATGGACCTGACACGGCCATGGACCTGACACGGGTCAAGGACCTGACACGGCCATGGACCTGACACGGGTCATGGACCTGACACGGGTCATGGACCTGACACGGCCATGGACCTGACACGGGTCATGGACCTGACACGGGTCATGGACCTGACACGGGTCATGGACCTGACACGGGTCAAGGACCTGACACGGCCATGGACCTGACACGGGTCATGGACCTGACACGGGTCATGGACCTGACACGGCCATGGACCTGACACGGGTCATGGACCTGACACGGGCCATGAACCTGACACGGGCCATGGACCTGACACGGCCATGGACCTGACACGGGCCATGGACCTGACACGGGTCATGGACCTGACACGGCCATGGACCTGCGACCCAGGTCATGTTGGTACTAGGCAGACATTACACTACTCCTTATAAAACTTTTCTGTTCTACCCCTATACAGTAGAATTACACACAATTGCATTGCAAGCATTGATGTCTAAAATCAAAGCAGAATACGTCCAAAAGACAACTAACTATAATATACAGTAAGAGAACTAACTATAATATAATAATAATCACTGATATTGAAATAGTTTGATACACTGCTCATTACGGAGCATTAACCACCTAACACTGAAAACAAGGGCTATCGCTCCTTTGGTTTACTTTGCTTCATTTTGAGCGGGCAGCGGCGGGGACGCCTACCCTCCGAGTCACTGCTGAGGTGGTCCTCGGTGGAGCGCAGGATGGGTCCGTTCTCGCTGTGGGCCATCCTGTCACAGCGAGGAGGCTCTTTGTACTCCTGCATTCCAAAGAGAGACATGAAAGATAACATGAAAGAGACGACGTGTCCACTCGACACTCGCACACGGTCCGACACAAAAGGGATGATTTGAATTGGGCCGCAGTAAAAAAGGTGCTCAGAGGTGCGAGGGGCGTGTTCAGGGCGCACGCCAGTGTTCCACCAGCGCTATTTAAGGTGAAGAAACCACATGCCTGCCCTATCAGCTGGCTGGTTAAATGCAGAGCTGTAAATGCAAAGAAAGGAAATTGTAAGGGCAGCAGAGGAGGAAGAATGGTGTTTATTGTCTGGGGGAGGGGAGGAGAGGTGACAGAGAACAGGCAGAGATGGGAATGGAATTTGCAAAACTATCACACCATCGACGCACTATCGTCCATTCCCCAGCCATAAAGCGGCATTATCCTCATACAGGCCCAACAGCTAAACAGGCCGGTCAACAGTCTGCGTGTGTTCATTATCCCCATACAGGCCCAACAGCTAAACAGGCCGGTCAACAGTCTGTGTGTGTTCATTATCCCCATACAGGCCCAACAGCTAAACAGGCCGGTCAACAGTCTGCATGTGTTCATTATCCCCATACAGGCCCAACAGCTAAACAGGCCGGTCAACAGTCTGCATGTGTTCATTATCCCCATACAGGCCCAACAGCTAAACAGGCCGGTCAACAGTCTGCGTGTGTTCATTATCCCCATACAGACCCAACAGCTAAACAGGCCGGTCAACAGTCTGCGTGTGTTCATCATTATCCTCATACAGGCCCAACAGCTAAACAGGCCGGTCAACAGTCTGTGTGTGTTCATTATCCCCATACAGGCCCAACAGCTAAACAGGCCGGTCAACAGTCTGCGTGTGTTCATTATCCCCATACAGGCCCATCAGCTAAACAGGCCGGTCAACAGTCTGCGTGTGTTCATTGTCCCCATACAGGCCCAACAGCTAAACAGGCCGGTCAACAGTCTGCGTGTGTTCATTATCCTCATACAGGCCCAACAGCTAAACAGGCTGGTCAACAGTCTGCGTGTGTTCATTATCCTCATACAGGCCCAACAGCTAAACAGGCCGGTCAACAGTCTGCGTGTGTTCATTATCCTCATACAGGCCCAACAGCTAAACAGGCCGGTCAACAGTCTGTGTGTGTTCATTATCCCCATACAGGCCCAACAGCTAAACAGGCCGGTCAACAGTCTGCTTGTGTTCATTATCCTTATACAGGCCCAACAGCTAAACAGGCCGGTCAACAGTCTGCGTGTGTTCATCATTATCCTCATACAGGCTAAACAGGCCGGTCAACAGTCTGCGTGTGTTCATTATCCCCATACAGGCCCAACAGCTAAACAGGCCGGTCAACAGTCTGCGTGTGTTCATTATCCCCATACAGGCCCAACAGCTAAACAGGCCGGTCAACAGTCTGCGTGTGATTGAACATGTGCAGCGCGTGGGTGAAGCTGATAATTGCAGTGGAGGTTAGATGGAGCAGGATAACGGAGGAGAGGAGGAGGAGGAGAGCGGGCGGCCCTGTACAGTATTACTGTGTGGACAAAGAGAGAGGGCAGGTGGCTCCGTCAATGCCACACTGAGACCTTTGTATGTGTGTATTTGTATTGTCAGGCTGCAACAGCTGTTGCTCTAGACTCTAGAGGCCACGGCCAACAACACCAAAGCAGCAGCCGCCTGCAAGAATGAAATGCCAAGAGCAGGGAAAAAAGAAAAAGAAATTAAGAATACGATTTTACGATTTCTAAAGGAATGAGAGAGAGAGAGAGAGAGAGAGAGAGAGAGAGAGAGAGAGAGAGAGAGAGAGAGAGAGAGAGAGAGAGAGTGCTTTTATAGTTCAGGAATGAAAAAGGGCACTTGGAAATGTTTTGATAGCAGTTAAGCAAAAAACACAAACTGAACTTGCAGCTACTGTAGGCGGCTGAAACTTTCCATTTCATTCTACATTGGACTAATAGTTTTTTAAAAAGTGCAAAAAAACATACCTAACTGGGAAACATTGGTTACTTTTTCCATTTTAGAATATTACTGTATTGGTCGAAACTACAATAATACCACTTGTAATACAATTTCGTCTGTTCCCATATTAAATATGTATGCCAATAACATTATTTGTCATAAGATATGAGAAATGCTGAATAACCAGTCCCTTTTCATTGGTTAATGATAGAAAAAAAACAAGTTATTGTTACAAGTTACATGATTATTTAAGCATAATCATCACTAAATATCACTTTTACGATTTGCTTCAAGTGTATGAGTGTGTGTGTGTGTGTGTGTGTGTGTGTGTGTGTGTGTGTGTGTGTGTGTGTGTGTGTGTATGTATGTGTGTGTGCGTGCATGCGTGCGTGCGTGTGTGTGTGTTGTATGTACAGCTGAGACATTCTTTAGTGGGTTACAGTCTCAGTAAAAGCACGGCTCCATGTAACTCTAAGCCATTTAACACGTCTCCAGTGGAAAGCTGTTTCTGTTAATGCGTGCGGTTTGAAGTGAAACCCAAAGCTCTTGAGTCGTTGTGTTTAAGATCAGTTGCGAGATGAAGACGAATTCAGGAAAGAGCGCGAGGAAACAAAGTGCGATCATATCTACAACAGAGCGGCGAGACTGGCAGCAGCATCGTAGCGTAGCCCGTTCTGGAGTCACGCTCAGTGATGAGACTGGCAGCAGCATCGTAGCGTAGCCCGTTCTGGAGTCACGCTCAGTGATGAGACTAGCAGCAGCATCGTAGCTCGTTCTGGAGTCACGCTCAGTGATGAGACTGGCAGCAGCATCGTAGCTCGTTCTGGAGTCACGCTCAGTGATGAGACTGGCAGCAGCATCATAGCTCGTTCTGGAGTCACGCTCAGTGATGAGACTGGCAGTAGCATCGTAGCTCGTTCTGGAGTCACGCTCAGTGATGACACTGGCAGTAGCATCGTAGCTCGTTCTGGAGTCACGCTCGGTGATGAGACTGGCAGTAGCATCGTAGCTCGTTCTGGAGTCACGCTCAGTGATGACACTGGCAGTAGCATCATAGCTCGTTCTGGAGTCACGCTCAGTGATGAGACTGGCAGTAGCATCGTAGCTCGTTCTGGAGTCACGCTCAGTGATGACACTGGCAGTAGCATCATAGCTCGTTCTGGAGTCACGCTCAGTGATGAGACTGGCAGTAGCATCGTAGCTCGTTCTGGAGTCACGCTCAGTGATGACACTGGCAGCAGCATCGTAGCTCGTTCTGGAGTCACGCTCAGTGATGAGACTGGCAGTAGCATCGTAGCGTAGCCCGTTCTGGAGTCACGCTCAGTGATGAGACTGGCAGTAGCATCGTAGCGTAGCCCGTTCTGGAGCTCGGTGAAGCGGCACTTGTTGTGGCGCGAGACAGTTGTGGTCACGGTGGCGTTTGCAAAAGCATTCTCTCCGACTCCAGGGAATCTACCACTGCGCTACCCAGACGCCCAGCAATGACTGTTTTGCCAGGCAGCTTGCTGCTAGCCTACATCTGGCTCTGTCTGACGGTCAGACAGCTGACTCACAACAACCCTGACTCACAACCCTGAGGACTAATGACGTCATCAGTGGCCGGCACGGCACCAAGCTGCCTGGCAATATTTTTGCCAGGCAGCCAGATGATGGATGACATCAACAGTGATGTCATCAGTAACACACATGCTGCTTGCTATGTAGCGAATTTGCACTTGTTATCATAGTTTGACTGTTTATCTATCTGTTTGTAATAGATAGTCATGAGAATTCTGGACAAAATCACGTGTGATAATAAAAATAATCTGATATTTGATCCAGATCTAGAGGTGTCCACAGTTTAGGACATGGGCTCCTCACCATCTTTGGGGCGATGTGAATCTCTCTCTCCCTCTCTCGCCCGCCGGCCCCGTGGCTCCTCAGAAGCTGCTGGGCGTCGTGGATGGCCTGGGTGACCACGTCGCCGTCTCCTAGAAAACCTGGAGATGGACACACAGGTCCAGGAGGAGAGAAGAAGGACAAGGGGCTTTTTTAAATGGGATTTTAGTGAGAGCAGTCCAGATCCTCTGCCCGGAGCCACCGTCGGCGTAGTGTGGTTGTTGGCCCTATGCTCCACTTAGGAGCCTACAGGGAATAGGAAGAGAAGAATCCAGGTCCTCCTTAAAGGGCGCTTGAAATAAGAGAGTGACAATGACGACAATGACAATGACAAGAATGGCAATGACAAGAATGGCAACGACAATGACATTTATTACACGGCTGTCCTTGAGGTAACGGTGACAAAGGAAGGGATGTTTAGCTGTGCTCTCGCTTGGATGTTCAAAGTCTGTTTAATGAGAAAGACCAATTCAAAACAAACACATTCAGGAACATCAGCCGGGTGTTCGTGATCACATAGGAAGCACGAAATAGCTCAACCACGAAAGTTCAACTTTTGTCGCTAGTGTCGCTAGTTAGAGAGAGAGCAAGAGGTTCACAGGTGCAAGGATTACTTTGTGTTGTTGGCAAGTTTGACAATGTGCAAGCACAGAGGATGATGTTCATGAAAGTGAAAATAGACAAGAAACAAAAAGAGACCGAAAGTTAGCGATTGCTCATTGCTCCTGTTCACTCTTGAAGAAGGGGATGAGGAGTATCTTCACATTGACATAAGTTCAACATGGAGCTCCCACAGTAGACTAGTGAGGTAGAGAAGAGAGGAGAGGAGGTAGAAGAAGACAAAGAAGAACGAGAATAAAATGAAAGATAGGTGAACAACAAGACGATGATGACAATGAAGGTGAAGAAAAGAGATCATGATGGGTAGGTAGGTAGTGCTGTGCAGCGGTCCATCCCCTGCTTACCAACACGAGGGTCGCAGGTCCTGTGTTACCTCCAGCTTTGTCGGACGTCCATACAGGCACAATTGGCCGTGTCTGCGGGTGAAGTCGGATTTAGGGTATGTGTCGTTAGGGTTGTTGCACTAGTGCTAGTCGGTTGGGGCGCCTGTTCGGGGGGAGGGGAACTGGGGGGAATAGCGTGATCCTCACACGTGCTACGTCCCGCCGGTGAAACTCCTCGCTGTGAGCGGCTGGCGACTGCACATGTATCGGAGGAAGCGTGTGCTAGTGCTAGTCTACGGTTCTCTGGGGGAATGAATAAAAACTAGGGCTGTCAAACGATTAATTTTCTTAATCGTGATTAATCGTGCGATTAATTATAATTAATCGCGATTAATCGCATCTTTGTATCGCATGTTTAAAATGCTATATTTTGCATTGCAAAGCATTTTTAATTAGATATTAATCATTATTACCAGTGTGTCGTGATTGGGAATCAAATGAATGCAAAGAAATGTACTTTGTGATCTTGAATTTTAGATTTATTTTCAATTCAATAGAAGTGCAATGTAGACAGGAGGTCACAAAATGTCTACAAAATGCATCTTGAATAGAAAATAAATGCACAATAATTGTAAACACTCCAGAACGCTCCAGAACCGATACTTCCGGCGGCGGCGCTGTGGAGCAGTCAAAACCCAAAATGACACAGCCGAAGAAGGCTGTATCTGAGCTAAAAACTTTGGCACTTCCATGTGAATAATGGCTCGGTATTGGAAACTGTGTATTGATAACATGTATATCGCGTGAAGCCATTGGAGCCGACCTCCCAGTGGTTAGAGGACCGGCGCATCCGAGACTCTGAAGGAAGAATGAGTGACGAGTCCCGCGCTAACTAGCTGGCTGCTAGCTGGCCGCTAGCCACTTTTAGGTGATCGCTCGCCTCAAACTCGATACTTCGGTGATATTTTAATTCCGTTTTACACAAGGCGCAAACTACGGCTCTCGACTTATCCACTGTGCCATTTGGGAAGTAAAACGAGCCATTTAAAAGCGTATTGCTGTCGTTCTCGCCTGCACAAACAGGAGACAGGAAACCAAACTGCTTGACTACAAGTACGGGTGCGCGAAGGGACAAAATAGCGGCATGCGATTAACGCGATTAAAACAAAATAACGCGTTATGATCGGCGCGCGTCGCTGACAGCCCTAATAAAAACTTTATCAAAAAAAAGAAAAGATAAAGATGATGAGAAAAAACAGGGAGAAGAAGAAGATGATATTAAAGAACAAGAACCACAGAAGATGTGATGAATAAGGAAAATAAGAAGAGCGAAGAGAAGATGATGGTGGTGAAGAGGAAACAGAAGAAATGGAGGAAGGCTTCTTGTCACTCTCCCTCACCTACAGTACATCATTAGTTTCATATTCTGCCATGTGGAAATTACAGAAAGTGAAAGAATGAAATAATCCATATTCTCTTGGACAATTAGGCCTTTTCACTTCCCACCCAATTCACCCATTTTGTGTCTAAAAGGCAGGAAGTAACATGTGCAAGCAAAACCTTAACGAGGCACTGGATCACCTGAATGGATTAGAAGTTGGAAACCCTCATTAATGTTTTGCTTGCACCTGTGTTACAGATCAGAGATAGAGAGTAGCAAAACTAGTACAGCCAAACCACCCCCGCTTTTAACACTAAAACCTTGCATTTCAGTTCCCTTTGATTCACTTGTATTGGAGGAAATGTTTGGTTGCAACCATTCTTGTGGTGGGGGGGGGTGTGTTGGGGGGAAGAGCCATTTCATTTAATGGACACTTGTATTGCATTGAACAAAGGCTGTTAGTGGCCAATGTGAATATTTTCGGTATATGTTTTCTCTGTGCCGTTATATGCCGTATTGCACTATCTCCATGACATCTAACTACAACAAGGACCACAGGCCACCAATGGAAATAAGTCCTGTGACTTTGTTGTGTTATCATTGATGTTCTTTTCAATTGTTTTTTCTTCTTCTTTTAATTGTGCATGCACATTGGTGTTGCAACCACGGAACTGTCATTTTAAAGTAAACCGTCAAAACAAATCGACTAAACCAAAAAAAGGTGGGAGCAGCAGTGCAACTCACTGAGTGCGGACCGTTGCGGGCTGTGGGACATCTCTCTCTGGAGGTCTCTGGGTCTGTAGGCCGCCTGCAGCGCCAGCGCTCCCAGCTCCATGCTCTGCGGGCTGGGCGTTTTCCCCAGCTCCAGCCCCTTGGGCTTGGAGGTCAGGTTCAAGGGCTGACTGGCTTCCTGAACACACAGCAAAGTGAGTAGATGAGCAGGGGCGGGGCTTAGAGTGACATGCACATGTAAACAAACGCACACAAAGGGCCGAGGAGGGTGTGTATATTCCAGTTATGCACGGCGGATTTGGCGTGTCTGAGCGCATCTGTCACACCTTTGTAGTGTTTCGACTCTTTTGTCTTGGTATTCATCTTATCCTCTCTCTCCCTTTGTGTATTTAAGCTGTTAGTCTACCTCGGCTTGAGAACCGACAGTGCAAATAGATTATGAGTGAGAGCGCGCATGCTACGTCCACACACAC
The DNA here is from genome assembly GCF_964638095.1 of Poromitra crassiceps. NCBI lineage: Eukaryota > Metazoa > Chordata > Actinopteri > Beryciformes > Melamphaidae > Poromitra > Poromitra crassiceps. The sequence goes on along the minus strand of NC_139649.1, from coordinate 14,104,359 downwards.
ACACACAGGCCAGCAGACGTGCGCACACACAAACGTGCGTATGTAACACTCATAAACCCTTTGTACAGAGGGTGTGGTGTATCAGAAAAGTCTTTCAGTGTCACAGATACCAGAAAAGTTCATTGTCTGTTTGATCCAGAGCCCAGAGCGCTTCACTTTCTTTCAAAGTCTGCCCAACCGCACGCAATTGTGCCGCTTTAATACAAGTTATTTTGCCAACAAGTCCCTCTGTATGTATTTAATCATAGATAATGAGTTATGTGTCGTGCATCGCTTGGGTTGTGTTTCTACTTTGTAGCTGGCATTTTGGTATGAATTTTGCTTTGTCCAGAAATGCAGTAAATAAGCATGCACCATTAAAATAAAATAAAATAAAAGATTCTGCACCTCACTCATTTCTAAACCCCGATTATGGCCCTGGTAACCACCATGCAAGAGGTCTTAGAATACATGCATGGTATTATTAAAATGACAGTGGTTTGGGTTTGGGGGCCCCCACTGTAAGGTGTCACTGTCTTAGGGGCCCAAAATGCTGCGCTGATATCATTCACTGTCCCCTAAGACAGTGATTCCCAACCAGGGGTACATGTACCCCTAGGGGTACTTCAGCAGCTTGCAGGGGGTACTTGGAAAGATTGGAGATTACAATGTATTTCCAAAATGATAAAAACTGATTACTTTTTCCAATTGAAAACTGTCAGAATTGTATTAAAGATGAGTCATTAAAATTATTTTAATAATGAGATGTGTTAGAGAGGTCATCTAAAAGTTGAATATAAGTTGAATATAACAAATTTAGGAGAATTATCGACATGCATGAGTGAGGGGTACTATTGGCATGGTAAAACAGCTCAAGGGGTACATAACACAAAAAAGGTTGGGAACCACTGCCCTAAGACATTAGCAGCTGCAAGCAATGCTTGCAGTTTGGGTATATAATCTCTACAGTATAATGGAGATTTATGCAGTAGAACGTTGGGAGAGGATACAATGCCAAACCCCATGCAATGTATCAAAGATGCATGCACAAGCATTGTAAAACCTGGACAAAGCAGAAGAGAGGCTACAGTGTTGCGTATAGTGGATGTGTCCCGTGTGAACGTGGAGAGATGCTGTGGTGACACTGTAACGTTACCTGTCGGAAGGCGCTGCTCCTCTTGGGGGTGTGAGGGTTCGGCAGCAGCTGCATGGGATAGTGCTCCGCTGTGTGACAGTGGAGAAAAGAAAGACGTGAAACGGTCACTCTCTGACATACATTTGAATAGGGCTGGGATACGCCTGAAATCATATTACGATAATCATGAGGGTCTTTTTCCGATACCGATCATGTTAAATAATCATGTTACATAAGTGATGTGCATCAATCTCATTGATAAAAAGGTGCTTGTTACCATCAGTTTACATAGCAGAATTGCATGTCATGATATTCCCAAATCACCAAAGGGCTACTTTAGCACTGACTGATGGAATGCAGCTCGTTGAGACGTATTCATAGTCTCTCAAGACACACCTGTTGGCTCCTCCCATAATTTACCAAAGCTGCCGCCTACCCATCTGTTCTGTGCAGCTCTCAAAGTAGGTAAAAAAAAAAAAAAAAAAAAAAAAAAAGACTGGATATCCGCTCATTTCCCCCAGTCACCTGCCTCAGTTATGTTTTGTGATTGGTCGAATACCATCGAACTTCCTTACGGTTTTTTACTTCGGAAGATGACCACATTTTCGGTCTCTGTCCAAATTTTAATGGGCCGATGTACAGACAGAAAATGAAAAAGACAAATGGGATCACAGCCTGCTAACCTGGGTATTTAGATTGACACAACTTACATAAGCCCTTTTCCCACATGCGCTTTGTACCGCAAAATGACCGGAACGTGGTCTAATGCCTGCATGTGGGAAAGGCGCCGTGCCGGGATAAGCGCGACCCCGTCGTCGCGGAGATTTCACCACTTTCGAGCTGGTCAGAAGAGCGGTATGCGCTTTAGCGGATACTAGTGAGAAACGGGTGCAGTCATTTTCCGCGACACTCTCATGGGCGAGGTGTACACACGTTGCTTAATGTTCCAGCGGGCATAATCTAATCATTCGCGCACATTAAAGCAAACTGGCGAAATGATCTTGTGATAATAAGAGCAGTAGCCTATGTCAGCTTCATATGTGGGTGTGCTGATTTTCCCCTCTCCTCTCTGCTCGCTCTCTGGCCACAGTCCGTCCTCCTCCTTCAGTCACAGCCCGACAGGGACTAAGCAAATGCACGAAGCGAAATGTGAAAGTATTTTGCTTACGTTGCCGACAGCGAAGGCAAGCCCGCACACATCAAACGAAGCCAGTCTGTAAAAATTGCTTCAACGCGACGCAGGTGAACGGATAAACAAGCAAACTTATTTCACCTTTCGGAGTTTTGCCGACATGTCACTCCCCACCCGCTCTGCAGTGCCGCCCCGCCCCCCCCCCCCTACTACATACAGGCAAATTCGCTGATAGATTCTCACATGCGCGAGCCGAAGTGTGAAGGGAAATGTCCGATATTGACTTACAGGTAATTTTCCGGTACGCATGTGGGAAAACGGCTATTGTGTACTTTCATTTCCAAAGCCTGGACTAAAAAACAACAACAACAATCACGCTGCTTTGACACAATGTGAAGTGCAGCAGGTGACTATGATGTTTCATGGTGTCTATAAGAGAAGTCATGGCTGCATGCTAAGAAAATGAAAATGCTTTACCAAAGAGAAACATCATTTTATAAACGTGATTTCTCACTGTAAAGTCAGCACAGGTTAATAAAAAAAATCTATATAATTAAGAGGAGACATCTCCAAATCTCTGGTTCTAGCTGACCTCTTCCACGCAACCCTTTCTAGTCAATCTGTTTCTTGAAAAAATAAAAAAATAAAAAATCGCATTCATCCCTGAAAACATTTTAAAACACGCACGCACGCGCGCGCACACACACACACACACACACACACACACACACACACACACACACACACACACACAATATATGAAGAAAGGAAATGAATGGCCATCCTTAAATTCTGCCTACAGTGTTTTAAAGATTGGCCTTGGTGTCTTTTAGTTTGAAAAGATGGAGAACAGAAGGTCGCCCCTGAGCGCAGCTTTTAAGGCGGTGAAAGCGAGATTGCACAAAGCTGTGTCTTTCTATAGCTGTGTGCCCTCTATAGCCTGAAAAGTGTGTGTGCGCGATGGAGAGAGGCACTGTTCTATCTAGCTTATTGTTCACCTGAAGCCTACATTCCTGTCTCATTGATGTCGCCTTTCCATTTTCCATGATAAAATAGACCTTGAGTTGAAGTGCATGAAACTGCTTCTCTAAACAGAAACATTCGACGGACTCTTAGAACTGTGTCGAGGAGGATGCAGCATCGTTCTCCACATGAGGTTTCTGGCACAGGAACCAGAGGTTTTGGGATGAAGTCTATTGTAGGAAGCCGCTGTCTTCCCGTGAGCTAAACAATTAGGTGAAGTCAAGAGGATGATCAGTGGCAACATCCGATCAAAACGGCCCAATCAAAAGCTCCCGTTCATCCCTGTCCCAGTGAGCTTTCTGGCAAACGGCTGGTATACATGTAGTATCTTTTCCTGAGTTCAGGACAGGTGTCATGCTGCGGCCTCGACAATAAGCTTAAGGATATCGATGAATATATATATATATATATATATATATGAAGTATATAGCAGTCACTGTACATTTTTTGCTTATGTCCAACAAAGTATTCTTGCCTTGATCGCCTTGATTTTGTGTAACGTTCTTTCTCCTTTTTTTCTCTCTATATGTGTGTACGGTACTTGTGTACTCTGTGTGTACTTGAGAGCAAAGCTAACCGGAGCCCAATTCCTTGTATGTGTTTGCATACTTGGCCAATAAAGCTGATTCTGATTCCGATGAAAGAACTGACAAATGCCTAATGTCCCCGCGCAGAGTCACCTGTGAACGTTAGCACAGGTTAGCACGTAACCTGTGAACGTTAGCACAGGTTAGCACGTAACGTGTGAACGTTAGCACAGGTTAGCACGTAACCTGTGAACGTTAGCACAGGTTAGCACGTAACCTGTGAACGTTAGCACAGGTTAGCACGTAACCTGTGAACGTTAGCACAGGTTAGCACGTAACCTGTGGACGTTAGCACAGAACGACGCCATGACTGACGGACCAGAAACACCTGGAAACAAAATAACAAAACTGTAGTAACTTAAATTGAGTTGAGGTGAAGGTAAATGACTGTGCATGATTTGGAATGTGACACAAGCGAACCTAGGGTGTGGTTTTCAACTTCATCAATACATTGTTAGAAATGACACACCACCGTTTCCGTTGAAATAAACGTTTTTCTAGGTGTCGTCGGGGCTGAACTCAGCCCAGGTGTCTGCCTGGTAGGTCGAAAAAGGGGGAAGTGACGTATTGCGTTTCACATTTGCGTTTTGTTTGGAATCTCATTGGCTGGGCTGGGCGGAGACTGACCTGGCTTGCAGGGGATTGGCTGCAGCGGCAGGGTCATCTGGGGGTCAGAGCTGACCGAGAGGGCCTGAGTGTTGTGGTGGAAAGCCGGTATCATCACATAGGGCATGTTAACCTGCTGGGAACAAGGCATGACAAACCCAACTTACAGAGCGTCTTTACAACAGCAACAAGGGAATGCAGTCACAACCTTTTTGTCTGAAACACACATGTCTGACCTGAATTGAGAACGTGGCGAAGTGAAAATCATGTTCCAGTAATTGTGTATAACCCTGGTCATTTCCTGGTGAATGGCTGGTCTCAAATAAAACGTTTTAGAGTTTGGGCAAATATAAACAGAAAATACTTTACGGCTGCTTTTCCCCAACATGGTATCTAGTAGGGATGTCGTCCCACAATATATCGCGATATCAAAACGTGACAATATGTATCATTGAGATGAAATCTCATATCGCGAGAAACATGGTGGCGCTGATCTGCATCTGATTGCATGCTCGCTCTCCTTTTCATTGCTTTGTTTGAACAGACGAGGGACGTTACAGACACGGAGGATGAGAATGGTGAAATGACTCAAATTAGCGTGGAGGATGCCCCCTCAACTTACAAATCGATCGCAAAAAAAATATTGTTAAAATATCGTATCGTATCGTTAACCCAATATCGTGTATCGTATCGTATCGTGAACCGAGTGTATCGTGACACCCCTAGTAGTATCTAGTAATAATCGCCATAAAGTAATGTTTGATTTTCAAAGACAGAATAGCAATGTTCTACTACACACATCGGTGTCAACAAATCAATTTGATTGGTCAAACTACAGTAGGTGTGCTTTTTTGAATTGTTTGCTTAGCTTTCTCCTCATTTTATTCTTATTAAGTTAGATTAGGTACACTACTTGAAAGGAAACCGTTCAGACGTGCATTAGGAACCGTTGTATGAAGCGATAATAAACTTGGATAACGTGTACTCATACCTACTGCATCACTGTCGTGCCAATAATGACCATACTGACACACAAATCAGGATGTCATAAGAATGACCACAACACTGCCTGATGCTTCACAAGTCTTCTCTTCTCTTCTCTTCTCTCATCTCATCTCATCTCCACAAGTCTTAAGCTTCTGGCATACTCTTCGCGCACGCGCTGGAGGCGGGGCTCCGAGGAGGGCGCACGCACTCTGCGCAGGCCAAAACAGAACATACTCAGTGCTCAGCTAGCTCCTCCAGGCAGTCTGAATGAAATTGAATGTAACGTTCCCAATTCTATGTATTAAATTCTAAAAAACGACCCTCAACATTTGGGAAGGCTAAGCCACACAACTAGTTCGCTATAATCGAACATCATGCTTCAAAGGTGACTTTACGACGGTGAGGACTCAATCACAGCAGATATCCGCTGATAGCCTACCACGGAGATCTCACAGGCACAGGCAGCAAAACCCGACGCGCTGATAGAAAAATCTCCATGGACGCGCCGCGCTGCGCTCAGGCCTCACCCCCCGACACGCCCCATGCGATGACGTCATAATCGCCGCGCGCCCTATGCGCTTGGCTGGGCGCGAAGAGTATGCCGGAAGCTTTATTCTTGGCTGTCCCCCTGCTGAGACTGACCTGGATCTGCTGCTGTAGAACGTTGATCTTGTGCTGCTGCTGGATCAGCTGCTGCTGCTGCTTGGCGATCTGAGACACACACACATGAGGCGTATGATTGGTCACTCTCACGCACACATCAGGCATATGATTGGTCACTCATGCACACATGAGGCATATGATTGGTCACTCTCACGCACACATCAGGCATATGATTGGTCACTCTCATGCACACATGAGGCATATGATTGGTCACTCATGCACACATCAGGCATATGATTGGTCACTCACGCACACATGAGGCATATGATTGGTCACTCTCACGCACACATCAGGCATATGATTGGTCACTCATGCACACATGAGGCATATGATTGGTCACTCATGCACACATCAGGCATATGATTGGTCACTCTCACGCACACATGAGGCATATGATTGGTCACTCATGCACACATGAGGCATATGATTGGTCACTCATGCACACATCAGGCATATGATTGGTCACTCACGCACACATCAGGCATATGATTGGTCACTCTCACGCACACATCAGGCATATGATTGGTCACTCATGCACACATCAGGCATATGATTGGTCACTCTCACGCACACATCAGGCATATGATTGGTCACTCACGCACACATGAGGCATATGATTGGTCACTCTCACGCACACATGAGGCATATGATTGGTCACTCTCACGCACACATCAGGCATATGATTGGTCACTCACGCACACATCAGGCATATGATTGGTCACTCACCCACACATCAGGCATATGATTGGTCACTCACGCACACATCAGGCATATGATTGGTCACTCTCACCCACACATCAGGCATATGATTGGTCACTCTCACGCACACATCAGGCATATGATTGGTCACTCATGCACACATCAGGCATATGATTGGTCACTCTCACGCACACATCAGGCATATGATTGGTCACTCTCACCCACACATCAGGCATATGATTGGTCACTCTCACGCACACATCAGGCATATGATTGGTCACTCACGCACACATCAGGCATATGATTGGTCACTCTCACCCACACATCAGGCATATGATTGGTCACTCTCACGCACACATCAGGCATATGATTGGTCACTCACGCACACATCAGGCATATGATTGGTCACTCATGCACACATGAGGCATATGATTGGTCACTCATGCACACATGAGGCATATGATTGGTCACTCTCACGCACACATCAGGCATATGATTGGCAAAGGACAAAAGTTCAACAGTACAAACTTGAACCTCTCTCTCCACGGTGGTAGGAAAGTGCTTTTACCTCTACATTACCCAAGCGGCCCAACTCGAACATTATCGACGTCGTATTTGTCTGTAAATCTGCCACTAGGGGGAGAGTTTCATTTGTTTCCAATGCAAATCAATGTGTTTTAAAGAATTTAATTTCCAGTCAAGATTCAAGATTCAAGATTCAAGATTTTTATTGTCACTCCCTAGTACAAGTATCACGTGTGAAATTCTTGTGCTGTAGACTCCGTTACAACATAGTCAGGATCTGTTGAGCACATATGTCGAGCTGTGGCCACGGTTCATCCTGTGCTGTTCATTAGTTGTATTTGGAAAATCCAACTAGGGTCTTATAATAATCTTATATTTTTATCATCATAATTGGGTGCAAAGATCAAGCATAAACCCTGAGAAATCTATTTGGAAGCTACATCTAAAAAAAACACCGTGGAGAACATAAAGCGACTATAATATCATCTTGACTGTCTTTTGTTTACTGTTAAGCGTCTTTGGGTTCTGAAAAGCGCTATATAAAATAAATGAATTATTATTATTATTATTATCAGTCATTGGTACATTTTCTGCCCATGAATGTCATATTATATTCAGATCAACAGGTTTAGATGGTTTTGGTGGCAGATGATATTAGACCACCCTGAGTGTTGTTACCTGTTCCTGCTGCTGTCGAGCCAGCTCCATCTGCTGCTGCTGCTTCTCCAGGAGCAGGGCGGCCATGTTCCTCTGCTCAGAATGGGCTCCCAGCAGCTGCTCCCTCAGACCGCTCAGCTGGTTGATCATCAGCAACAACTGGAGCTCCTTCTCTGCCAGAGACTCTGGGGTTCCTGGTGGGGAGAGAGGAGGAGGGGGAGGAGGCGGGTGGCGGCGGCCGGCCACCAACACAATGGGTACATGATTAGAAGAAAGCCCCCCCAAAGAGTGGAATAGTCACACAATCAGTTGCAAAAAATACGGTCAGATTGCTCTGAAATGTGCTCGAGCAGTTACAGTTACATGACATATAGGAAAGACAGGCAGATAGCTGCAGAACATGATGAAAATAGAAATGAGAACTGACTATAAGGAGCGTGAAGGTGTCGGAAAGGGAAGGCAGCGTCTGGAAGCTGACCTTTCAGTTGTCCAGCCCCCATCACGCTTTTATCCAGAAGTTTCTCCCTCCAGTCGGCGTTCAGCAGCTTCTCAATGGTGGGCATGACTGTGAACAGGACACAACAGGTACTCAGCACAAAGCGTAATGCAACTGCACTAGATGGTGCAAACAAAAAATACCTTCTGTCAAATATAATCCGTCTGACACCAAACTACTTCTCGAGCTTCCCCCATGTGCCTCCCTAATGGCATTGATTGGAGAAGACATCTGAGGTGCAGAAGGGCAGCGGTTGTTTGTCTGAGAGGAGAGTTTGAGTGAATCAATATTTGGACAGAGTACAAATCCAAGGTCAGGTAGCGAGCGAGCGGGTTGAGGATTTGAAGAGTAAGACTCTTCGACAAAAGACGTGAAGAGAGAGGTCCCCGGGATGTTCAAGGCGAGGAGGAGTGCAGGCCGCTGAAAGACTGCAGGGCAGGGAGAGTCTCGGGAGTGGCTGAGGAGAGCGAGTGTGAAGAAGCATTGAGCAAAACCCAACAAGAATGCACCTTGAGACGATCCCCCCCGAGAACCATTCAGGAGCCAAGAAAGCAGGTTCACTTTGCCAGACAAACCGTCACGTCTATCGATCTCTGCTGCTTTGTGTCATGCTGAATAGCTGCAGAACGCACTGCACTTAGGCACATGAAGATATGGACTTGTCCAAGTTGCTGCGGGTGAGAAATTTGTATGAATGTGTGTGTGTGTGTGTGTGTGCGTGTGTGCGTGTGTGTGCGTGTGTGTGTGTGTGTGTGTGCGTGCATGTGTGTGCATGAGAGGAAGGTAGAGGCAGAGACAGAGAGCGTGCCATAAAGGGAAATAATACAGAGGCACAGAAACACGGGGAGTAGAGGTGCAATATAAACAGCTTACTGACAGTTAATCAGAATAGGATATTGGATAAAGAACAGTGCTGTAGATTAGGCCTAATAAAACAGAATGGCATTATTTTATGCAACAGGTGCATGAACTTTACATATTGCAGCATTTGAGGATTTATCACATCAGGAGGCTATTTTCCAGTTTCATATTGTCAGTCGATCACTAGCACAGCATCATTTAGTGATCCGAGTATGAATAAGAGCTGGATGAGTAGTGGAACAGTGCTGATCCTGATACTACACATACTATGAGCATGACTTAGTCCTGACTGAGACAGTCCTGATACTACACATACTATGAGCATGACTTAGTCCTGACTGAGACAGTCCTGATACTACACATACTATGAGCATGACTTAGTCCTGACTGAGACAGTCCTGATACTACACATACTATGAGCATGACTTAGTCCTGACTGAGACAGGCCTGATACTACACATACTATGAGCATGACTTAGTCCTGACTGAGACAGGCCTGATACTACACATACTATGAGCATGACTTAGTCCTGACTGAGACAGGCCTGATACTACACATACTATGAGCATGACTTAGTCCTGACTGAGACAGGCCTGATACTACACATACTATGAGCATGACTTAGTCCTGACTGAGACAGGCCTTCTGCTTGTACCTTCGCTGAAGTGGGACTGTCCCTGTGGGTGTTCGTGGGCCCTGGCCTCCTTCAGTCCCATGGGGCTTTGCCTGTGAGGCAGGTCCTTACCTGGAGAGCCCTCCTACAGGACAGAGAGAATGATCAATAACACAAATCTTACATCTGACCAAGCCTATTCACCTTATGTAGCCATGCCCATTTGACCCGGTTGTGTGGCCGTATCAAAACTTCCGGCTAAAAATAATAATTAAATTAAATTAAAAATGGCTGCGTTGCTCCAATATCATCTAATAATTAACTAACACTAATAATTTAGCCAATTGTATGTAACATACCAAATAAAAGCAAACGGCAATGTCTAAGAATGCAACGCCATGTAACTGGCTCGTTAATTCTCGCATTCCAGGGAATTACGTTAACTTCTGCGGGTCTTATAGACGTAAGTGGCTCGCGCTGCCTTGGAGGAGAGACAACTATCTGAAGCTTTCTTTGTTGGAGTCCAGGTATGTTTTACAAGAAAGTGCTCGTCATTGTCGACGATAACGTTATCTGACCTGGCTAACAGTGGATACTCGCTTGCTTGCTGTGTACCGAGCTCAAAGTAGTAGGCTACGTTCTTTATTTTACCCCTTCACTTTCCGCTCCAAAAACAACTCTCTTATTTTGCGCAGTGACCGCCGGAAGTGTTAAAAGGACCCGGAAGAATTTGGCCCACTGTAAGGTCTGAACATAAGGTGAATAAGGCCACAATGACACTTAAAGGGGAAAAAAGTATTAAAGTATAAAAAAGTAAATGTAAATGTACACTGAAGCAGCTGCTGCTGGAAATATCACAATATGACGTCAAGTCATCTTGGGCCAATCAGGAATAAGACACCACCAAACAACAACATGGAACCAAGAATGAAAGTGACATTGAATATAAAGATAAAATATAAATATAACATAAAATATAACATAAAATAAGTTTGAACAGCGTTATTTCTTCTGGTGGACGTTTGTCTTTGAAGCGTTGAAGCAGTGTTTTTTTTAGACTTTACAGCAACAACATTTTTTCCCCTGACATTTCCCTGATCTATAAGCGCTAGTGGCATTCTTACCGAAGGGGAGCACGAGAGCGGCGGGGTCAGTTGACGGGCCTCCACTGGCTGATTTCCTGACCAATCGTGTGAAGGAGATGTTTTAAGCGGCTCGCCGCTGGTGATGACTCGGCCACACTCCTCCTGTTCCATTTTGACACCGACACCCGACATGCTGACATCTCCGCCGGGGTGGAGACGCAGCGCTGGAGGGCTGGGCTCAACCATTCTGGACAGGACAAGAGAAGAAGAAGAGGCAAATTTAAAAAAACAAGCGCATATAGATGATATTTTGGTGAACTACTTCGGTTTTGGTGGCACATGATATTAGGGCTCATGGAGAAGTCAATCTGATTTATGTGAGTGGCTCATGCATCCGTGTGCATGTTCCTCTACACTACAGGATGAAACAGCTTTTGGTCAAGTTGGGTCAGGTAACCAAAACCAACCCTAACCAAACAGTACTGAGGGTGAAAACATTCTAGTTCAGAGGTTGTCAAAGCGGGGTCCCGGGGGGGCCCACCCACCCAGGGGTGTTTGAGCGGTTTCAGGCCCCCTTGACCACACCCATCTTCAGACTCGGCCTTCATTGTGATCTCAGCTACACACATGGAAAGTTTTGTGACTGCATCTTGCATGGTTTTGATGTTATCGCATTTGCCAGACAGACAGGCAGACAGACAGACAGACAGACAGGCAGACAGACAGACAGACAGACAGGCAGGCAGACAGACAGACAGACAGACAGACAGGCAGACAGGCAGACAGACAGACAGACAGACAGACAGACATCAAACTGTGTAGGATCCCTACTAAGGAAGAACTAAAAGAACGACTAACGGAGTGGTTCTCAACTTGTGGTCCGGGTACCACTGGTGGTACATGGGGCTCCCTCCCTCTCACATGGTGGTCATTTCTGAGGTGGTACTTGGTGTAAAAAGGTTGAGAACCACTGGACTAACCTATCCAGCGACTGCGTGCACGCCTGCATGCACTTTCCCTGTTCAGTGGATAATCAGGCTCATTTATATGTGTCATGTGGTCATTTGCATTGACCATTTATGGTTGGATTGGGGGCGGATCCACATGTGGAATGTCCCAGTTGGACTGGGATTGATAACAGGGGAATGGTTTCGGCACTTGTCCCCCAGAATGTGTCACTAAGCTAAGGGTCAGAATTGACTTAAATTATTGACTTAAGTTGTCTTGTTTACTTTATAACCGTTTTTTTTTTACATTACTAGTTTTGTGTGGACTTTGCAAGATGACAATAGATTGTGAAACACAGATTGGATTGAATAGACAGTCACTGGACAAGTTAGTCATAGTTTAGTACACACACACGCGCACACACACACGCACGCACGCACGCACACACACACACACACACACACACACACACACACACA
>NC_139649.1:13986883-14084383 GCF_964638095.1 Poromitra crassiceps | reverse complement strand
TACAGCCCAAGTTCTCTATGTTAAAACATCTCAAAGAGATCTCCAGCAACAGTCTTTTAGCTTGGCTACAGCCCAAGTTCTCTATGTTAAAACACCTCAAAGAGATCTCCAGCAACAGTCTTTTAGCTTGGTTACAGCCCAAGTTCTCTATGTTAAAACACCTCAAAGAGATCTCCAGCAACAGTCTTTTAGTTTGGTCACAGCCCAAGTTCTCTATGTTAAAACATCTCAAAGAGATCTCCAGCAACAGTCTTTTAGCTTGGTTACAGCCCAAGTTCTCTATGTTAAAACATCTCAAAGAGATCTCCAGCAACAGTCTTTTAGTTTGGTCACAGCCCAAGTTCTCTATGTTAAAACATCTCAAAGAGATCTCCAGCAACAGTCTTTTAGCTTGGTTACAGCCCAGGTTCTCTATGTTAAAACACCTCAAAGAGATCTCCAGCAACAGTCTTTTAGCTTGGCTACAGCCCAAGTTCTCTATGTTAAAACATCTCAAAGAGATCTCCAGCAACAGTCTTTTAGCTTGGCTACAGCCCAAGTTCTCTATGTTAAAACACCTCAAAGAGATCTCCAGCAACAGTCTTTTAGCTTGGTTACAGCCCAAGTTCTCTATGTTAAAACACCTCAAAGAGATCTCCAGCAACAGTCTTTTAGTTTGGTCACAGCCCAAGTTCTCTATGTTAAAACATCTCAAAGAGATCTCCAGCATCAGTCTTTTAGCTTGGTTACAGCCCAAGTTCTCTATGTTAAAACATCTCAAAGAGATCTCCAGCAACAGTCTTTTAGTTTGGTCACAGCCCAAGTTCTCTATGTTAAAACATCTCAAAGAGATCTCCAGCAACAGTCTTTTAGCTTGGCTACAGCCCAAGTTCTCTATGTTAAAACATCTCAAAGAGATCTCCAGCAACAGTCTTTTAGCTTGGTTACAGCCCAAGTTCTCTATGTTAAAACATCTCAAAGAGATCTCCAGCAACAGTCTTTTAGCTTGGCTACAGCCCAAGTTCTCTATGTTAAAACATCTCAAAGAGATCTCCAGCAACAGTCTTTTAGCTTGGTTACAGCCCAAGTTCTCTATGTTAAAACATCTCAAAGAGATCTCCAGCAACAGTCTTTTAGCTTGGTCACAGCCCAAGTTCTCTATGTTAAAAGCCCAGTGGATGACTCTCACCCTGACCACCACAGAGCTGGTCCAGCATGAGAGCCATGCCGTGCAGCAGAGTGGTTGACTGGGGCCTGTTGCAGGAGGATGACAGTGGAGGATGCGGGGGGGGGGGGGACATGTCTATCGCCTCAGATAGCATCAGCTCTCTTCCCTTTGAGCGCCGGCAACACTGAAACCTTACACTTCCCACGACACAAGAAACACTTCACACAAAACCTTCAGTTACCCAACAAGTTGTAACACGCAAAACCTAACATTTCACCCCCGGGCGATCGGCAATGCAAATCCCCTTCTGTTGTTCTCTCTTTCTTTTCTTTCCTCCCTCCCTCGGTCTCTTTTCTCTAAACCTCCCCCCCCTCCCTCCCCCACCCCGCGCTCCGACAGGAGCAGTTTGTTGGGTTTATATCGTCCTTGTCGTTCTCCAAATATCGCCTGAGGGAGAATTGCAGGGAGAGCACAAAAGAGAGAAAGAGAGAGAGAGAGAGAGAGAGATAGAGAGAGATAGAGAGAGAGAGAGAGAGAGAGAGGAAGAGAGAAAGAGAGAGAGAGAGAGAGAGGGTGCCAGGAGCCGGTCTATGCCAGTGGAGAGAGAGGCCTGGATAAAGCATTTGACATCTAAAGAGGTTTATCTTTGTAGTAAACAAATAAAGACATTCTGGTCGTAAAAACCCTGAGACTGACAGCTGTGAACTTGTCAAGGGAGAGAGAGCAGAAGCCGAGTCAGTCACGAAACACCGGGGCTGAGCAGCTATAGCCGAGATGCATCGCCGGCCGACGCTCTGTGAAACAAAACCGGACAAACACACAAAAACAACGGCAACATCTAAAGCATCCGACGCACCCAGATCGCTGCATCATACAGTATCTCCTCAACCGCCACACATTTACCCCCCTGAATGAAAAACAATAAGTCAATAAGTTTCTCGCAGGGCTGTGTCGTAGTCTCCAAGGTGCTATGTGGCAACGGCTTCACAAACCTGCTGTGCAGTCAGTCGTGTTACGACAAGTGTGAAGCGATGTCTAAACAAATGTTTTGGGAAACGCTTCACAGTTAAGCAGTGTTTGCTTTAGGATGTTTGACAATGCGGCGTCCCGCGCCGTGCCAGCCCGTGCGTGTCTGTCTGCCCACAGGGGCTCTCGATCGTGGCTTGAAGAGTACCGACAACTGGCAACGCACGGCGAAATGTACCGAACGTCAGACAGGGACATCCTCATATGGAGTTACAGCCTGTCCCCCCCCCCCCCCCCCCCCCCAACCCATACAATCCACATCTCAGTCGTGTCAAAGCTTCAAAATCCGTCTCTAACATCTGCTTTGTGATTGGTTCTAGATTTTAATAAGGGCACGGGGTAATAATGGCTTTTTGTCAATTCACCTCATCATCATCGTGCATTTCATGAAGAATAACGTTCGGACTAGATTGACCAAATGAACATGTCAGTTAAGAAGCTAAAACAATCAATCAATCAATCAATCAATCAATCAATGTTACATTTATATAGCGCCAAATCACAACAAGAGTTATCTCGAGGCACTTTACAAATAGAGCAGGTAGAACACCTGCCCTCTTTATTTTAGACCCAACAATTGAAACAATTCTCACAACATGCACCGGCTATTTGACTGCAAGGTCAGGTGGCAAATTGAAACGGTTTCCCAACGAGAGCAGCACTCAGTGACGACGGTGGCGAGAAAAAGACCCCTTTAACAGCAACAACAACAAATACAAAAACAACAACAACACACTTTTTCTCCAGAAACTAAAGAAAGAAATTGAAAGTGCAGAAACTATCCAACTCTAATTACGGCGTGCGAGGTACTACTGAAGGGGGATTTGGAGCACGTACTTAACACTTTGACCCCCCCCCCCCCCCCCCCCCTCCTCCTCCTCATCATCATCATCAGCCCCCCCCCACTTCCTCCCTCCAGTCTGCTGTACTGACCTGATAGGAATGACTGGAGGCACAGCGATCCAACGGTGCTGCCTCACCGGAGCAGAGCTGCCGAGACAAGTCATGCCTACTGACTGGCTTCTCCCTCCCTAACGCCTGTCTTTTTCTACCCCGTTACCTCTGACCCAACCAACCAACCTCCCCCGCCTTTTCCCACCCCCGTCTCTTCTCTCTCTCGGGGGGGGAGGGAGGGGAGGGAGGGAGGGAGGGAGGGAGGGAGGGGGGGGGGGGGGGGTGGAGCACAAAGAGCCTCTTCAAATCCCACCGCACAAGGGCTTCATTTGCATAATTAACATGCAGTTGCAGGTAAACCCTGCCTGCAAGCCCCGGTGTGGCACGATACCAATCGAATGTCAAAGCCACCAACAGGTGTGATAGTGCCGTGATAAGGCTACCCAGCGGCAACTGCTGGCAACTTCTAACAAAGTCTGCTTTATCTGTATCAGTTGTGATTTCCTGGACACCTGCTTGAAAGTAATAATGAGAACTTTATTGGAGAGAGACAGAGAGAGAGCAGAATAATGACAGGCCAGTGTGGTGGTGCTGGAGTCTAAATGGCCGGGCAATGAAGCAACACGACGAATCCAAAGAGAATTCGGAGTGCACCGTTATTGTTGCTCTTTAAAGGACGACTTGGACTTTTTGGGGAGTTTGGCCTATTTATCATGTTACCCAGTATGTGACAAGAGGATTGGCGCCAAAATCAGCTCCAGTAGATAGAGAGCTCTGGTCAGTGGGGCACCGCACGCCGGTGGCTCAGTGGGTAGAGCTCGTACCATAAGGCTCGCAAGCAACCTGGGTTCAAATCTGGCCGGCAGCCATTTGCTGCATGGCCTCCCCTCTCTCTCTCTCTCTCTCTCTCACATACCTACCTCTCTCTCTCTCTCCAATAAAACATAAAACGCCAAAGATAAATGTGCATACATGTGCAGAGAGCATGCTAACGCTTTAGCATACTACATATACCGGTAGACTCAGTTCTCAGTCTCGAAAGATTTCGTTGCAAAAACTTGGTGGAAAACAATTAGAGAGTTTAGAAAAATACGAATTCAAAGTCTTTAGGGTGGCCCTACATATTGGGGCGGTGACATGCAGAAATCGTGTGCTTTTAAACGGATAGAATTTAACCAAATAATAATGTAACGCTGCTCGGGACATCCATTTTCAATGTTTTGTGTTACAAACTGATTCGCTGTATCTCCAGTTTGTTTCACTACAGAGGAGAATAACGGGAGAGCGTCATTTACGCTAAGCTGACAAAGGGGGCGTAGGTTTGTTAGCAGCCGTTCTCGCAACTGTCTTGCATTTAAAATTTAAAAGTCTCCAGACAACTGGTAGGCGGAGATCTCCCATTTGTCTGACATTGTGAGACTAGCATGTTAAGTAATCATTGGTGACAAACATTACAGTATCCCAAAGGAATGCAAATACACCTTTGGTAATCCAAAGTTGGTATTACTTTTTATTCTATGGTCTGTAGATTCATTACTTCTGGAAACAATATCACAATCTTCATCATTAGTGAGGTCTATTACGAATCAAAAAACTTTAGCTGTCTAGCTAACTTCTCACTTCCCATGTACACAAAACAAGTTACCGTATGCTCAAAGTGTTGTGGGAAGAGAGATTTTCTGTGATTTAAAAGTTTTTTTTAATAACCAAACAAGCCTGGCATGTCATTAAAATGAACTATTGTCCAACATTAAACCTGTTACAAGTTCTCGTTTTATGACTTTTAGGATCATGCTAAAAGTGACTTCATTCAAACTTTGCACTAAAATGTTAAGATTTGGACTCAAATCCATTAAGATTAGGCTACCGAATACTGTAGCCAAATAGGCTACCGCAGGAATGAGTCAGGAATTAGCACTTCGGGTCGTAAGGGGAAAAGTGAATGGGGTTTTAGAATGGATTTCGTTTAACTGCATGAAATAATGTCTATTATGAGAGTGGTAATGTGTTCAGCAGGATCATCTTCACAAACGAGGACCACTTTTATGACTTTTGAGACATTTTCAGAAAATCATGTAAAAAAAACACATTTACGCTTCAAAAGTCATAAAAGTGGTCCACATTTGTGAAGATTATCCTGCTAAACACAAATGACCACTCCCATAAACTTTTGTAAACCACATACCTTATTTCATGCATAGCCTTTCCCCCTAAGAACCAACATGACGGCAACTTCTGGTTAAGCCTACAAAAATACATCATCCCTGCGGTGCTTTATACATCAGGAGGGGAAAAGAGGGGGTAGTTCGTTACATACTGCATGCTAAAGCGTTAGCATGCTAAAGCGTTAGCATGCGCACCAGATAGAATCTTTCACAACCAGTCCTCTCATCACAGGGTAAGATGACCAATGAACAACAAAACAAAAAGTTGGAGCAGACATTTAAGGAGACCTTATCCTCATATAACTTACATCAATTTGATAAGATGTACCATGACGCATACTATTTTATAACAAAAAGATTAAGGACGCGGCTAAACTCTATTCTGAGTTTAGGTGGGTTGGATGATGGCTTACAGATGGTAAAGACCAGAGGAAGTTAACATGCTTGACCAGGACTCCCTGGAAGAGGAGATCTTGTATCTCAATGGGACCTTCCTGGATAAATAAGATAAAAATGGTAACAGTTCCTCTCCTTTTATGACAGTCACAAGAGCCTCCACAACACACAAGTGGACTGCAAAACAATCATCAACCTCACACTTCAACTTCCTGTATTTCTAAGCAGGGGTGTAGTGGAGGGTATATATACTCACAATAGAGTTTGAATAGAGACATAAATCTTCATGACATTAATCCTTCATTCATTTTAGGATTTCTGAAAATGATGGCTCGATTCCTATCTGATAACTGAAGAGAGAGAGAAAAAAAAGTTGTATAAGCTTTTCACTCAATTTTCTCGTGTCTTCCAGGAGACGTTTACGGCATTTAACAAACTAAGATTACACTGACAAAACGCACTAACCTGTGTTTGTGTGTTTTGTGTCTTGGATCTTTTATTGGAAAGGTTAGGTAGGAAACAAACAAACAAACACGCACGCGCACACACACACACACACACACACACACACACACACACACACACACACACACACACACACACACACACACACACACACACACACAAACACAAACAGAGACACACAGTTCTCAAACAAAGCCTCCTTGCGTTGCTGACTGGGCCTCATTAGAGAATGAGCTCTCTGGGCCGGGAGACACAAAAGGCTCACTCTCTTCTGCCTTCCTTCCTCTCTTCCTCTCTTCCTCTCTTCCTCTGTTCTCTTGGCCTTTTGATGTCAAGGGTACTGAACCTAAAGGGGCCATGTCCAAAGAATACGCTCATCAAGAACACACACTCAGTTTCCTCTTTTATATTTCATATCATCTATTGAGAGAGTGTGTGTTTGTGCATGTGTGTGTGTGTGTGTGTGTGTGTCTGTGTGTCTGTGTTTGTGCATGTGTGTGTGTGTGTCTGTGTGTGTGCGTGTGTGTGTGTGCGTGTGCGTGTGTGTGTGTGTGCGCCGAACAGCGTGCAGGGAGCTACAAGGCCCTGATAAGGTGCTGTTGTTCTGTGTGGTCGCTGGTCAGTTCATCACACAAAGAGCAGTGTTGGGAACTCTCCAGCACAGCGATGGAGTGATAGAGAGACATCACAAAGACCCACATTTTACTCCCCTTTTCCTTGTGGAGTTCAGGGGCTGCCCCCATAGAGGCACTCCCACTGTACACACGCACGCACACACGCACACACGCGCACACGCACACACACACACACACACACACACACGCGCGCGCACATCAACATCGCTAGCCCACACTTTGACCAATTTCCTGAAGCAATGAAAATCGAACGGCTAATAGACCTATGAAGAAGTGAAACGTTGACATAGTTGAGTTATAAGGTTCTATCGGATTCTTCTATCCAAATTTAAACAGTTCACATCCTTAACTCTTACTCTGTGCTTATATTGTGAGTTTGTTTTCTTAAAGGAACACTCCGCCCATTTTCAACCAGCTTTGTATCATTAGAACATCAGTAGTATATCAGAAAACTGTCAACGGTTTTGAAGTCTGTCATTTAATTTGACAGTTATTGAGTGTTAAAGTGTGGACCAGTGACATCACTGGTCCACACTAACTCAAATTAATAACTCGTTAACTCAAATCAACTCTCAAACTGTAAACGGTTTTGAAGTCATTCATCTAGTTTGACAGTTATTGAGAGTTGATTTGAGTTAATGAGTTATTAATTTGAGTTAGTGTGGACCAGTGATGTCACTGGTCCACACTTTAACACTCAATAACTGTCAAATTAAATGACAGACTTCAAAACCGTTTACAGTTTTCTGATATACTACTGATGTTCTAATGATACAAAGCTGGTTGAAAATGGGCAGAGTGTTCCTTTAAACCTTAAATTAAAAAAAGACAAAAAATAAGAAGAAGTACACAACAGTTTGGCCTGCTGCTTTGTCAAATCTTTGATGCCCAATATCTCAGAGCTGCAACCCACTCAGAACAGACAGAACCTTAGAATTCCAAACTCACGATGTCGGCCGAGAAGAGCAGATTTGACCCAAGAAGACATGGAGGAAGAAGAAGAATGCTATTATGTGCCGTGGTGCTGAATCATAGTCTCACACTCTAGAAAAAACATCTATAGTCAATGTGGAAATGTGGGAAATTATTTGGTGCAGTCATTCAGAATCTTTTTGCTGTATGCTCACTCTGTTGCTGATCAAAGGATGAATATGAAGCAAATAAGCGTTGCTTGCACCTGGTTTCTTTATGTGTTCAGCAGCTCTCACCTGGTTGTTTGTGGAACAGCATGTGATTTGATCTTTAAACTTTAAGCCCACAGTGCAGAGGTGTGACCATTCAGCCTTATGACACCACACCCGCTCCCTACCACCCACATCCCCCTACCCACCCCTCGAATCCCGACTCTCTACCACCTTCCTATCCCTATTCTCTAGCCTCACTAAATGTCCATAAGTAAGTGACTGACTCACTGATACCTTTTTTACATCAAAATTGCTGCTTATATGCATGATCTTCAAACACAGGTAAAACAGCGCAGGTTAAACCCTAGAAATAGTCCGTTGACACTTTCACATGGCCTCCCAACATGTTTACAGAGCAGGCACTTCAGCCTGAACTGACTGTCACAGGCTGCAGGCGGCCTGGACACTTTAACCAGTAGATTGACCAGACATTGTCTCCAATACATAAACTGTGGCAGCACCACGATATGGTCACGGCCGGATAAACAGTTAATCAATATAATCAATGTATAGAAATGTAAATGTTACCTTTCAAACACGACACTAATATTTGGGCTGTCAATACAGCAACCGTTAGCCAGACTAGCAACAGAAATACCGTGATTTACTTTCAGAATAAAGGCATTTAAATTCTTCTCAACTTTGGGGAGAAAAAAGGTATTTCAACAAATCAAACAGAGACTGTGTATCAAAATACACTGAATGTTAAGATGACATATGGAATGAAACTGTGGCTGTAAAGCATTACTCAAAATTAATATTAAGATATTACGGTTAATGTTACAATACGGGTTTTATTTTGAAAACCCTAAAGCGGAAGACCTACTTTTACATTCTGGTTGACTTGGCGTTTGTGCACTAAAGGTTGGAAACTCATCTCATCCTAGGAGAGACACTTTTTTCTGTTAAGAAAGTGGGATTTCAGCCTGTGGGAAGCACTGACCTCTGTTATCAAAGGGTGAAAAATAGTGTTTCCTGCGGGTGTGCTATTTATATCGCCCGCCGTTCACAGCTGATCTGATAAATAGCCATGTCGGCTGCAGAGCCATTGAAACGGTATCAGAAAATGGCTTGGTAACTTTTAGACAGAGGAAAAAGACGGTAGTTTGTGGGTATGAGTGGCTTTTTGGGCCTATCTAAAAGGGGCTAGAGTGTCCTGAGCCCTACTGACCCCAGCTAGCCCAGCGCCATGGGAAAAATAAATGATGCAGTCTAATGGTTTTTGTTTGATCTTTGTCTCAGTATTCTTGCTTAACAACAAGGAGATGAAGCATAATTTGGAGTGAACGAAAATGTAGACATTTCTATGAATAATGATTATTTTGGAAATGGCAGTGATATACTGGATTGTCTGACTTTATGATTGCCGTTGTTTATTTGTACATGTTGAAGTGCCTTTAATAAAAGCAGTAGAGCTATTTTATTTTTTGAAATTACGGCAAACATCTCACAGAAATATTATTGCGCAAACAAAAAGTAAATTGTCAGAAATATCAATACAAATTAAATAGTGATATCCTGACGATCCTGAGACTCGTCTTGAGTTGTCTTCCCTCTCAACAGGTGAAGACGTCACAGTACTGTCTGGACACACTGTTTGATTGACAGGTGATTTCTGGGAAGTGCAGTGCAAAAACACCACAGCGCAACGAGAGCTCAGCGACAAAAATGGCGGGGGACCGTTTTGCGATGGGGACCACACCGGCCGCAACGCCCGGGACTTAAAATGGGACTCAAAACAGGCAAATGACTCAAACACAGCTTCTGTGATGATTTTGCCGTACACTTTGAATCTGAACGTATAAATCACATGACGACTGTACATCAGAAATGAATCAATCAATGTCCTAATGTGTGTGTTTGGCTGTATACGCTCACATGTGGCTTGATGTCTTTAGGAGGCATTATTAACTGTCATCAAAATGAAAAGATTCACACATGAATAAATGTAACATATCCACTGGGCCTCCATCCAACTCCAACACACTTTGTCTCTCTCTCTCTCTCTCTCTCTCTCTCTCTCTCTCTCTCTCTCTCTCTCTCTCTCTCTCTCTCTCTCTCTCTCTCTCTCTCTCTCTCTCTCTCTCTCTCTCCTCCCCCCTCTCTCTCTCTCTCCCCCCTCTCTCTCTCTCTCCCCCCTCTCTCTCTCTCTCCCCCCTCTCTCTCTCTCTCCCCCCTCTCTCTCTCTCTCTCTCTCTCTCTCTGAGGCTTTCTAAATAAGATGTATAAATAGGCTGATGACACAACTGCTCCGCTCACAAAGAGAGAGAGAGCAGAGAGAAAGGAGCAGAGAACAGGACTCTGGCTTTAGTCGCGGCCCCTTTCTTCCTGGGCTTTTCAGAGGCGCAGGTTAAAAAGCAGCCCTCTTTTTCTTTTCATGCCTCCCTCCCTCTCTCTCTCATCCCTCTCTCTCTCTCATCCCTCTCTCTCTCTCTCATCCCTCTCTCTCTCTCTCTCCCCCTCACGTTCTCTGAAACAGGTCGTCTATTGTGGCGGCTAGCGAAAGGCTACTGTGGCATTTATCAGAGGAGGGGGAGGAGGAGGAGGGCGGGGAGAGAGGGAGGAGGAGCGGGGGAGAAGAAGACAAAACACACTCCCAATAAAGAGATAGAACAAGAGAAAGGGAAGAAAGGCTGTGTATGAAGGCCACTTTCTCTCCCTCTCTCTCTCTCTCTCTCTTTCTCTCCCTTCAGAGCGCTCAGCCCCCCCTCCCTCTCTCCACCCCCCCCCCTCCTCCTTCAGGCTAGCTCAGACAAAGGAGGGCCGACCCGCACAATGTGCCCCCCCCCCCCCCCCCCCCGGCCCGGCACACTTTATATCCTCACCCCATTCACAGCTTCTGCTTGAGAGCACCCCACGTGCGCGCATGTATACGTGTGTGTGTGTGTGTGTGTGTGGGAGGGGGGGTGGGGGTGGAGGGGGGGGGCGTCCATGTTTGCTGAGGGTCTTATAGACCAAAGGGGGCCAGGGCTCTGAGGCGTTGCCATGGAAACGCCTTTGAGCAGCAAGGAGCACAACAGGTGATTCTGCAGAAAGGCCTGTTCATCTCAGCATTGAGAAACAGCAGGGGGCCCATGCCGTGTGTGTGTGTGTGTGTGTGTGTGTGTGTGTGTGTGTGTGTGTGTGTGTGTGCGTGCGTTGGCGTGTGCGTGTGTGTATGTGTGTGCGCACACACGCGCGGGTGTGTTTTGCAGGTGTAGATGTTACAAACAAACACGTTTTTCTGCCACAGATCCTAACCAGCTCCAATAAGCCAGAGATCATGTCTGAAGTGGCGGGCTAAGCGGGCGCCTGGCTCTGCCCTCTCCTCTCTCTGGACAACACATTGTGTGACTGCACAGCCCATTTCATCTGAAGACGCACCAACAAGGCACACAAAGCACGGACAACTCTCCACCACAACTAGATGAATGATGAATAGTTTGACAGTTATTGAGAGTTGATTTGAGTTAATTAGTTATTAATTTGAGTTTGTGTGGACCAGTGATGTCACTGGTGCACACTTTAACACTCAATAACTGTCAAATTAAATGACAGACTTCAAAACCGTTTACAGTTTTCTGATATACTGCTGATGTTCTAATGATACAAAGCTGGTTGAAAATGGGCAGAGTGTTCCTTTAATAACGAGGTTATAACAGGAGGCACCGGAGATAATGACAGCCCGTCTTTGTGACCAATCAAAAATGCCAAAGCCAAAACGAAGTGGGATGGGAGTGAAGCACATAACATCATGTTGCAGGATGATGAATCAAATCTGAAAAGATGTATATTCATAATATACAAATTCACTTTACGGCCTTTATGCCCTTTTTCTTGTGGAATAATCAACATTTCCAGCATCTAGGCTTCATGCAATAATTACATAAAGTAGAAAGAAAATAATTCCATCACAAAAGTCGCCATTCTGCACTTTCGTGCAAGCTGCAGGGGGTCACGCGTAGGCAGAGTTTGTTTTGGGGGGGCCGCGAGCTGATAAAAGTTTGTGATTTAATGCGCTCTAAAACTAGCCATGTTGGTGGCTTCTTCTGCAATTATGTTACACTTCAGCCCAACCAAAAGATGTGTCAAAAAATCAAAACCTGCACCGAAGTCTCAACGGCGATGATCAGGGCAGCCGGCGAATGAGAACACACAGCATACCGCAAATAGAGGAAGTGGAGCGACTAACGAACTTTCAGGGCTTAGTTGTAACTGACAGTCTGACACATCGAGCAGTCATGCAACGCCGCATCGACATCCACCTGAATCCCTTCTTTATGTCCACTATCTATTTTGTATCCACCACCGCGCTTGTCACTCACATGGTCAACTGCTAACGGGCGGCTACCAGCATGTGAAGCCCTTACGGCCACTCAGACGAAGCGCCAAGCCGACACCGATGAAGAGATATTATACATTACTGGATGATGATGAAGAGATATTATACATGATGCCTTTTCACGCTTATGTGCCGGGCGGATTTCCATGTTTTAAAATCCTCAATATTTAAATAAGGGTGTTGGTAGAGATAGCAGAGTATGTGTGCGCGATGGCGATAAGAGATAAGTGTTATTATCACAACAGGCCCAAGTCATGTAAATGAAGCAGGAAACTGGCTGTGTTTTTATTTGTACGTCAACGCATCAATAGAGCGGTTGTGAATTCTCCCGATCGGCGCAGAAATAAACAAATTTTGGCTGGAAAAGAGGGGCGGCCATAGGCCCATCCTGGCGCCGTCTCTCCAGTCACGGCAAACACACCAAACATCTGTGCGTGCCCACAGCTCTGCTGGAGATGCAAATAGACGGGTGGAACGACGAAAAGGGAAACGGAAACGTAGACAGAGAGGGTATTGGAGAGAAAGCAGTGGATAGAGCGCAGAGAGTAAAAAAAAAAACGTGAAGTAGGGATGTTCATCAGTTATCGAAAATCGATAATTGATCGTTAAGGAGTGGAATCGATCATGTGGAATTTTTATCGATTTTGTTATTATTAAAAAACATTTTTTTTTGCGGACTAGGTTTGGGTGGAATTCGTTCCTCCTCGCCCCACTCCATTGCACAGCTGACTAACGTGAGGTGGAGCTTCATATAGTCTCTAGTTTTCTGGCTGGACACGGGCCTTTGTGCCAACAAAACTGTTTTAAACATGGGGAATTCACACCGGCATGCGCCGGGGACAGCAGAGTGTTGGAGAGGAGACACATTGAAATAAAGAGTTCATTGAGGAGAACATGTTGTCTTTCGTATTTTCTGCCATAGGCATTCATTTTGTAAAAAAAAAAAAAAAAAAAAAAATGATGATGATGATGATCGATCATCAATAATTGATCGTAAATTATCCCCGATTTTCGATTATGGAAATTTTTCAAAATGAACATCCCTAACGTGAAGAGTGAAATGTCTGTCATTCATTCGGATCAATTTGCGTCTTCATTTAACCCCTTGACTCAACAATGAAATCTGACCGTGTCAGCAGAATCATTTCCAAGGCGATTATTTCGCGATCAAAGCAAACGCCGAATCCTAAACAGCGCTACTGCAACTCTGACAATACCGATGGAGCCGCCGCCCGTCGTCGCATAAAGGTCGACGCGGAAAAGGTCAAAATTCCACGGCGGGAAAACACAAACCGCACATTATTCTTCTCGACAAAAGATTCAACTCTATACTTAATGAAACACACCTCGGTCCTGTAGGAGCTTGCACCTTGACCCCGCCTCATCACACACACACACACACACACACACACACACACACAGACACACACACACACACAAAGTCCAGAATGCTCTAAAACGCTGCATTTGAAAGTGTTGAAAAGTGGCATGAGAAAGGCAGGGGCAGCGTTCAAGGACGCTTCCGTTCTTTCTTCGTTCACGCTGATTTACTGTGCTGTCACTAAACAACCCGCTTACAGCAGAAAGCACCGCAGGCTCGTTCACGCATTATTATCACATTATTATTATAAGCTTATTGTTGCATCCGTGGACGCCTGAACGCACAAGTCAAAGCACAGCTGCCAAAGTAGAGAATGCAAATGGGAAAATGTTTAAGCACAGGTATGCAGAAAATGTGATTTAGCTCCAGCTTCTACTGTAGTACCTGTGTGAAAATATGTTCTCCATTGCACACACGCACGCACGCACGCGCACACACACAGACACACACACACACAGACACACAAGATAGCTGATGCTTTAACGCCCACAGATGAAAAGATTTGAAGAATCTTTGTCAATCTCGCTTCTTCGTATTACAATTAAGAGGAGAGCTCGCGTAAAAGCAGGAGTCTTACCTTGAGGTGACACGTGTCGATGCTTACAGGACACTGTCTGTGGCTGCTCTGTCCTCTGCAGTCTATTACTTCTGTCTGTCTGTCTGTCTGTCTGTCTGTGTGTCTGTCTGTCTGTCTGTCTGTCTGTGTGTCTGTCTGTGTGTCTGTGTGTCAGCGGCCCATCACCAGCACAAGACACTTTACACCGTATCACCCGCCCACAAAAGCACCGACCAAAACCGTGTGTGTGTGTTTCCTATAAAGTTCCTACAGAGTCATCTTTCTTGCATTACCAAGGCAACAAGTGGAAAGAGTTTTTCACAAGGTGAGGCGATGAATAGCGAGGGAGGCAGCGTCAAGGTCAGGGTGGAACCAAGAGCGCTTTGGCACCTTCTGCACCTCCTCCACCACCACCACAAAGACATGCTTTCCCCGGGTTCACACACACCTTCTTAAGCATCACATTTCATCACACACTTTCCAGGTCCCTCAAATTCAAGGCCCCCAACACACGGCGTCGTCTGAGACGAGACGGGATCAAGGTAAATTGCTGGCACACAACACCAGAGAACTTCTAATGAGAAGACAAACACAGAAACAACAGTTTCTCAAGGCAGTTGGCGGGCGCATGAAACAAGGACGCGGCACAGACGGCGGGCGACACGCATGCCGACGGCGGAACGGCGCTCTCAATGAGCCGTGTCTATTAGGTCTATTTAAAAAAAAAAAAAGCTTTCAAGTCCTTGAATTTTTCCCCCATTCCAAATTCACAAACTTTCAAGGATTTCAAACACGTGTGGTGGGACCCTGACATTTCTGGAGCATCTCTGTCTTTCTCCTTTTGAGTCACTTAATGATGATCACGATATCTGAAATGACTGCTGCCCCCCCCCCACACACACACGTCTTCCTCCGAGATATAAAGAAAATATAGAAAAGGAAGAGAAGGTACAAGAAGAACAAGTTCTCACCTAAGACATCTTATGAGCAGAATACAGGAACTTGTCTCGACATGTTGACAACTTAAAGAGTTTCACACGGCGGCTGTCACGCAATGCAAGAAGGTCATACATGACGACTATATATATCACTCTACATATATGATAAGGGATGTAGAGGAGGGTGACGCCAACCTCAACGTACAGTAACTTCTCTACTTGTTGCCTGGCAGGAATAGACTTCAGTAGAGATGAGAAGATGTGAACATTTCATATCACGATTATAGTGACCAAAAATGATCACGGTTATCATTGTTAATCACGGTATTGTTAAAATGTGCTGGAAATGTGCAAAAAGTACTAAATACACCACACTCACAGAAATCATTTCACCGAGTTTTATATTGAAAACTCAGACCCAAAAAGGATTGATACACTCACTGAAATCATTTCTCCTAGATGCGTTTGCATCTAGGAAACGGTTACCAACTTTGGTTGATGATGAACCGTTATTTACCATGTTTTTCAAAGCGTACGGTTATCGTAAGGAATTTTATCGTGGTTATCATAAGGAATTTTATCACGGTTTTAATTAAAACCGGTTATTGTTTCATCCCTAGAGTTCAGACACATTTTTGGGCCGAGATAAATTTAGAATATCACTTTAGAATGATAAGATTCATGTTTATTGTCACTCGGGTGGTACAAGTACACATGTGTGAAATTCTTCGGTCGAGAGGCTCCACAGGACATAAAATATAAGAAAGAAAAAAAGCAACACGCAATAAATATGAAACATCGCATAAAAGAAACAGAAACACACAAGAGCAATAAGAATATAAATTTGATTTTGATTAAATTTGCGAGATTAACTTTATAATGTAAACTTACTGCATACATGCAACATAAGAAATAGTATCAAACTGATGTACAGTAGTAAGGTATACAAAGTCTTTAAAGAGTTAAAAAGCATAAATGAATGCTTTAACTGAAACATTTTACTATGTTACTTATCTTAAAAAGTATTTTATTAAAAATAACTGATGAGAGAACTTTGGCATTCAGCACTTCAACCACACACGGCAGCGATGTGGCGCAAGGCCGGCCTCATTTAGAAGAACCCAACTGAAAAGTTACTAGCTGCAAAAACAAAGTAACAAAGTCGCTCCGGCAGCACTGATCTATCTCGGTGGCTGTCGCCGACATCGCTGCGTGTAATTCGACATTAAATATTCAATACGCTGGGAAACCCGCGAGAAGAGTCGGACGCGTGAAATTAATTATGGCCAGTGAAGAAGAAGAAAACGCCGCTGACTGAGCGCCATCGCAGTGTCCGCAACGTCTGAGACAGGAAACACTAACTGTGCAAATGCAATTAAAGCAGCAGGCAGAGCCACGCCGCGCGGACGCAAACAATGTATTGTCAAGTCAGCTGAGCCAGCTGAGCCTTTTTTATGTTTCAATTAAAATGCCTCCTTTTTTTAGACCCATCACAGGCCCCCCAAATCTACCATTGTTCCCTGTGATTGGCCCGGCCTCACACTGCGCTAAGGAGACACGTGCACTGCACACACACACACACACACACACACACACACACACACACACACACGCGCGCCCACGCACGCACACACACACACACACACACACACACACACACGCACACATGCGCCCACGCACACACACACACACACACACACTATTATTCTCCATTGTGGTGTTTCTCTGTGGACTCCTGGTTCAATAGGATACAGAGAACAATGTCCAGGGCCGTATAGGAGGTCAGGAGGAGAGAGAGTGAAAACCTTTGTCTCCTCTGCTGCCCTTATGGAGATGTCTGATGTATAGGGGGTGGTACGTGCACGCACACATACACACGCACACATACACATGCACACGCACACACGCACACACACACACGCACACATACACACACGCACACATACACACACGCACACACACATGCACAAGGGATGCAAACTCATCATGCAATCATTCATTTAAGCGTCTTATTTGGGGATGAAAAAGGTGACTGTCACCCGAAAAGTGACTAGTTTGCATCCCTGAACACACACACACACACACACACATACACACGCGTGCGCGCCAGCGGTAATTTTGATGTAAGAAAAAGGAATGCAAGAAAAATGCAGAGCTAACAACGCTCAGTCAAAAGGTCTTGTGCAGGTAGAATGATGGGGAGAATATGACAGAACAGAAGAGAGAGAGGGAGGGGAGGGAGAGAGACAATGAGAGAGACCTGGGTCACCTTCCGCCGTACATGAACCCATTCACCCAGGTAGACAAAGCTCCAAGAGACAGGAGGGGGGGTCATGGGGGGTAGAGGTGAAAGGTGAAACGCTGAGCCACTCCTTGAGATTACCCAGCTATGTGTGGTGTGTGTGTGTGTGTGTGTGTGTGTGTGTGTGTGTGTGTGTGTGTGTGTGTGTGTGTGTGCGCGTGCGCGTGTGCGTGTGTGACCGTGACAGTAGAGCTGTATAGTAAGCTAGATACATTAGTGCTGACAGACTGGCTCTTCACTTTATGTCTGAACTCCTGTGTGCTGTTCTCACACTGCGCCGACCAGAGAGCATGCCTGGGAGTGTGTGTGTGTGTGTGTGTGTGTGTGTGTGCAGTCGCCAGAATGGATATGTAGAATGTAAATTTGAAAAAAAAAACGTGACAAACCTCCAATGTCAAGGTAAATTTGAAACAAACCGGCAGTAAACTTGAAATCTTGCTGCTTTTCCGACGTTGGAACGCAATTGAGACTACTTTAACAACTTTGGTTCTGTTTTGGCAACAACTTACTTGGTTAAAGGTTATGATTATGGTTTGGGTGAAAAACGTTAAATATTGAAATAGACTTTGGAAACGCTGTGACCATTTCCGGTGTGAATGGCAAGTGTTTACGCGCTCCATCCACCCCGACCACAACACCCTGACTGGCCAGCGCGCTCTTTCAATCACAGACTCGTGTATTATTACATCGATATATTACACATATCTAAAAAATGGCAACGTGATTTGATTCAGAAATGTTCATACTCTACATATCCATCCATGGATTACAGAAACATACAAAGCCCACATTTTATTCGGTCGAACAGGCTGGAGACTGGAGAGAAAAGTGCGAGAAGAAAGGAAATTGACAGATAGAAAGGTCAGGGACTCCCCACTGACGGACAGCTTTGTATGCAGCCAGCCACTGTAAAAAGACACACACACACACACACACACACACACACACACACACACACACACACACACACACACACAGACAGACAGACAGACACACACACCCCCCCCCCCCGCAGACTTTTCACATGCCACAGACTTTGTCCTGACGCATGACATCATCACCTCTAAAGTCTAAACCGGTTCATGTTGCCGTCCTCCGTCTGTCCAAAAACCGGTCACTCCGCTCACTCGGGGTATCCCAAACTTTTTCACACCAATGACTCCCTCTCTCTCCCCCCCCCTCCTCCCCCTCCTCCCCCTCCTCCTCCTCCTCCTCTCCTCCCCCCCCACCTCCTCCTCCTCCTCTCCCCCCCCCCCCACCTCCTCCTCCCCAAATAGATGCACATGAGCCCCCAATTTGCTCCCCATAAGAAAAGGCCAGTGGAGAAGCCTCTTGTTGCATTACACACAGTGAACTGTCTGTCTGCACTGTGAGGAGGCCACAGTGCCCCCTATGTGCCAAACACATGTATTATTCTCTCATTGTGCCAGCTAGGGAGTCAAATGAAAGTGTGAAAATGTCATTATTCTTGCTGGAAAGGCCTCTGAACTGAAGGACCCCTCCCTGGGTGGGGACCCCCCAGGCCCCCAGGTTGAGAACCGCTGAGCTAGATGCATGTGCACTACTTACTATAGTTTCACCTTGAAGGTTTGGCCTCCAACTCAAAAGACAACAAAAGCTATTTCACTTAATACTACCTAGGCCTCGCTATCGCCCGCCCTGCAGCTCACCAGCTGTGCGGGCTTGCATACGCAGCTCGGTTGCTGGCTGCGTGGCCTCGCCTGCCTCTAATTGGCATGCGCAGCGCACATTTGCACAACTTTGCATCACTGATGACATCACAATTGGCATTGTGACATCATCAGTGGGACAAAAAATTAAACAAACACTTGCTCCCTAGATTCCTAAGGCTCGCCAGCCCTGCAGCTTGCTGAGCTGCGCATAATTAAAAAATTAAAATAAACAATAACAGCCGCCCTCGGAGCAGACTGCTCACTTTTATCATAGCTGATGATGATGGACAAGGTGGTCAATATGATAAATTATTATTAGGCAGTTCAACTCTGCCTCTATTCTCCTCTGAAACTGGATAAAGTTAGACTTCCACTCTGCGCTGTCAGTCTGCGTGGGCGACGTTGGGTGTTGAAGCCTATATCGTTCACACTTGTCTGTACCTATTCTTGGGAAACCTGCTGATATCTTCTCATTTGCATCTGCCAACAGAACTGACATCATCTTAATCTCCACAAGTTAATTGTGCTGCCAGCCATGCTGTGCTGTGCTGTGCTGTCAACCTCTAACTCCTGCCAGAGACAAAAATAAAAAGTACAAAGCTGTCTAGAGAGAGTATAAACTAAACTCCAGATCTCACTTTGACACAACACAAGAAGACTGGGGCCAGTCGTTTTCCTGGGAGATATGGCATACAGGCTGACTGACACATAAATTGGACATAACTTTCAGTTGAGATGGCAAGGTATGGGCTGGGCTATTAAAGCGAGACCACATTTGCTCTTGTCGTTTTTAGCAGCAAAGAGAGCAAAGATCAAGCAGAAATAGACAAAATGTCTTTTGGAAGTTAAAAATGTCACATCGTCTGAAAGTTTGGTGACCTAACCTACATTGTCATTCATCAGTCGGCTACAGTCGATAGTCGATTTGGGAAGTTTTGGTGGCAAATGCATGCTGGAACTTTGCCAGTGACTTGACACCGAATTTGCGGAGATGTCGAAATGATTTGTTTACGGTATAATAAGGCTTATGACATCCGGTGCATTGCAAGCATTAAAACCGATTTCTGAGCCAGATACAAACACACAGCGGCGTTTCACTCACCAGTGCGCCCCCGGAGCTCTCCAACAAAACACAAACTTCCGCCCGTCCTCCTCCTCCTCTCTCCCCGCGGTAGGTTAACAGCTCACCGCATGCAAAGCGCGGCGGTTTGGGGACAGATCGAGCGCTGGTCCTCTCGGCTGTGCGTCTCTGGTCCTTCGGGGTGAAGCCGGGGGACAGATGACGGTAGAGAAGACAGTGTGTGGTTTTGGGAAGGGGGTGAGAGAGACCCGGCGTCGATCGTGTGCGTTATCGGCGGTGCGTAAATGTTTTGGAGAGAGCGCGCATGCAGCCCCTCTCTCCGGTTGACTTTCCTACTGGTTTGGCTTTCCAACACTCGCCCCGTCCGCCGAGCGCCCTAGCTGTTCACCTCCCACTTAAAGGGAGAGGGACTCATTTCCAGGTCCGGAGAGAGAGAGAGAGAGAGAGAGAGAGAGAGAGAGAGAGAGAGAGAGAGAGAGAGAGGGGGGGCGGGGGTAGGCTTTAAATCTATGGCAGTGATAAACCTTTTTCATGTCAACGACCCCTAATTTAATGAACGTCCACAATGAATTGAAAATGGGGGACCCTGATGTAAACAAGACAAACGTCTTTCTCTGGTCTGCATCCCCTTAACAATTGTGTGTAATGAGCCCTACTGTATTGTACCCATTCTGCAATCTGTTAAATAAAGTTTTCATTCATTCATTCATTCAACGAATTAATTAATGAATTAATGAGTTTCTCAGTCTCTCTCCGTGTCTTTTAGACCCAAATCTGAGATTTTTTTTTTATTGCTATATGATTTTGTCCAGATTTCCATGATCTTATTGTAGGAGATAACAGGGAAAATATCAAAGTAGTTATTCTTTTACATTCTATAATGATTGTAAATGAATGGTGAAGTGTATCAATTCATCAAAATGCCTGGGACCCCTGGAACCCCTTCAAGGAGCCCTGGTGGTCCCCTGATCCCACTTTAAAGGATAGTTCGGATTTTTTTTTTTAATGTGGGGTTGTATGAGGTACTTGTATACAGTCAGTGTACTACATGAGTAGAATGCAGCCAGCGCGTTCCCAGTTTGGAGAAATGGAGACCTCTGCTGAGTGTGAAGGGGGCCATGGGCAAAAACAGAAAAAATAACAGAAACAATAGCCTACATATTAAATGTTTCCATACTGCGTGCTCACCTGGCATAATCCAAGTCTCCACAAGCTCTGAGATGCCAAGCTGACTTGAAAATAATGTAATTTACACCCTGTTTTTAGCTTAAATCTGAGCCAGGTGCTCGAGCTATAAAAATAAATAGATGAAAGATAGGGGGCTTCCAGCTGCATATGGCTATATTTCAGCTAAAAACAGGGTGTAAATTATGTCTTTTCATGTCAACTTGGCATCTCAGGGCTTGTGGAGACTTGGATTACATGTATGCCAGGTGAGCAGTATGGAAGCATTTTATGTGTTGTTGTTGTTGTTGTTGTTGTTGTTGTTGTTGTTGTTGTTGTTTTTTTACATGTTTGCTCATGGCTCCCTTCACACTCAGCAGACTGCTCTACTTGCCTGACACGGCCTCTCCAAACTGGGACTGCGCCAGCTGCATTCTACTGCATGTATTGACTGTATGCAACCTCATACAACCTCACATCAAAAAAAATCTGAACTATCCCTTTAAGAACCACTGATATGGCCCCAGGGGAGTCTGAGTGAGTCCCTCACTGTATTTACAGACTTATCGATGAATTACCTCCCCATCTTCCAACTTGTACATGCAGTTCAGTTCAACCGAATCCAACTCAATTCAGTTGAATTCAATGCATTCAGTTCAAACAGCTTTACTGAAGTGAATGCATGGACAGTAGCCTAGCTGAGCCAAAGTGTCTAAATAATATTGGATGAAACAAATTAAAAAATAAATAAATGTTCCAGTTGTATAGGCTATAACTGGGAGTGTGTGTGTGTGTGTGTGTGTGTGTGTGTGTGTGTGTGTGTGTGTGTGTGTGTGTGTGTGTGTGTGTGTGTGTGTGTGTGTGTGTGTGAGTGAGTGTGTGCGTGCGTGCGTGCGCTCGCGCAACAATGAAGGATTTTAATGGTGGGGTCGGCCATTTGCACCTGATAAAACTAACAGGAACAGGAACTACACAATGTTGTCTGCATCTGTGTCACCTCTGCTCAAGAGCTGAAAGACTGGAAGACAGAAGGGGAAAAGTGAAGTCCTCAAGGAGAGAGAGAGAGAGAGAGAGAGAGAGAGAGAGACAGATAGTAAGAAAGAGAGAGAGAGACAATGAGAGGAAAAAGAAAGAATCAAAGAAAGAAAGGGAATCGGCGAGGTCATGGGACTGTACACGACGACGAGGACAAGATAAAGAGAGGCGAGGCTCTATGGGGACAGAGAGAGAGCGATAGAAGAAAGGAGAGAGAGACATAAAGGAGAGAGAGAGAAAGAGAGAGAGAGAGAGAGAGGTTGGCTGTGCATTGGGGGAGCTGATGTGCCATTTCTAATCCCTCCTGTTGGAGGCTTTGTGCCATGGCCCAGCAGGAAGTGGGAGCTGGGCAGACAACAATTAACAAAAGAGCTGTGAAGAATACAATTAGCCGTCAATGGCCAACCACGGGCCTTTGTGCCTGTCGCCATGGAGACGGCACAACACCACTATACCCAGATTACAAAACCCTTTTCTACACTTCTCCTTTTTCTCTCCATCTCCCTCTCTCTTGCTCTCCCTCCCTCTCTCTCTCTCTCCCTCTCTGTCTGTCTCTCTCTCTCTCTCTTACCCTTTCATTTTTTCCACTTTCTCTTTTCTTCTGCTTTCAAACTCATGTCCCTTTTCTTCTCTCTCTCCTCAGTTCGTCTTCTCAGCCTCGCACACACACACACGCACACACACACACACACACACACACGCACACAATCCTTGTGAGGTCGATGATAGGTTAGGTTCCTGCTTTTTACTTTCATACCCTAGTTCCCCTAGTTCCAGTTCAAAGATGAAAATTGGGGGTTTAGAAGCTGTTTTAATGCTAAACAAGTACAGATCCTGTACAGGACCACGGCGCTCACAAAGCCACACCTCTCTTTCCCTTCCTGACTACCTGACTGATTCACCCAAAAGTGCCTCTTATGACCACGGCTCCCGCTAGCGGGCGCCATGGTAAAAACCAACCCGGTCTCACACTATAGTGTACAAATAAATTTCACGTGCAACTGTTACGCGGAGCAGACCAACTGCTGAGACCGGAGAACGGTGCGCTAACGCCAGGTTGGATGAGGCCCTGCCACGGTGAGCCGCCCAACCATCTCCGGCACAGTCGCGATAGGAGCTGCGGCCAGCAGGGGGAGACTCTGTGTAACTGGTAGTGTGAGGCCGTTTCCTGGTTGAAAACTGTGTCGGTTCCCTGGTTATGTTTAGGCAAAACAACTTGATTGGGTTTGAACACGCTTTGTTTCATTATAATGTGGGGTAGTATGCAGATGAGCAGTATTTACCTTCTCTTCATGTTTTCTGCGCCGAGAAATCCCTGTTCGTCTGCTTGCAGAAGCTAGCACGGCATGGTTGTGGCCAATGGATGCCTTAAGGCCTAAACATGGTCGTCCGTCAGAGCCTCGCCCCGCCCTCCCCGTATGACGGCGGGTGGAGCGCCGTCATACGGGGAGGGGGCGCCGTCGGCTGACGGGGGCTCCTCCAAAATGTGACTCAGCGGCGACGATACGTGCGTGACGTCAGCAGTCCTTACTGTCCTCATCGTCGTAAAGTCGTCATGGTTAGATTATAACAAACTAGTTGTGTGGCTTAGCCTTCCCAAATGTTGAGGGTCATTTTTTAGAATTTAATACATAGAATTGGGAACGTTACATTCAATTTCATTCAGACTGCCTTGCACTAAATCGCCGCCATTTTCCAGGCGGGAGTGACGTCCTAGCGTGTAGGGCTCGCTGGCGCCGGCAGACGGCGAGACGGCTCCAATTCGAGGCGGACGGAGGAGTCTGTTTAGGCCTTAAGGTCCTCTAGTTTCATATGATATCAGTATATTCACTCTAGCTTTAACAATGAGCCCGCTACAGCTTCTGAAAAACACTCATCTCAGCCACAGATGAGGAGTACAAAATCAGGGACATTTTCAGGGACAGGTCACCAAAAACAGGGACTGTCCCTGAAAATCGGGGACGTCTGGTCACCTTAATTTAGCATAGGCTATCTGATAGCCTTTATGCACTTTTTGTCCTTGGGGGCATGCGTAGTCAACCGGCTTTTCTGTGGTTTGTTGACAAATGTGTTGCCGCCCGTAACATGATTCGGTAAAGATACAAGTCACAATCAATACAGCTAGGATTCAATATTGGATCCAGTCCATTGCTTCCAGCAAGGCTGACTCAGATCTGTTGACGCATTCCCTCAATCACTAATGATCCATGTTTGAAAGATACCTGTAGCCTACGGCAAACTGAACCAAAATGTTTGCAATATTGCCTGTTTGCTACATTCATTTACAGTGGCAGCCGTCTTCTACTCGCACAAGAAGAAGAAAAATATTTGAAACTGACAACTGAACCGATTTCTTTATACCGGTATACAATTTACATTGTAATTGTCACTACGCCATTTGTGTCTAATTAGACTCAGAACAGGCAGCGCATAGCCTATAGCTCTCTGGAGATGCTGCAGACACTCAAGTCTGATAACCGAAAGGGAAGACAACTCAAGATCATTCTCAGGATCTTTGTGATATTTAAATTGTATTTGTTGGTTGTTTTCTGTTTGTGCAGTGACATTTGTGTGTTTGCTGTGTTTGTAATGAAATACTGAATTTCTTCTACTGCTTTTATTGCAGAGGCACTTCAACAATAATGACAAGGTCAGACATTCCACACAAAACCATATTACTATTTACAATACAATCAGTATGCATCAAAATGTGTCCTCTGGTTTATGCTGGTTCACTCCAAATTGTGCTTCACCTCCTTGTTTTAATCAGGACATATTCTCCCAGTAGACTTTTCAGTTTGCACCATTTATAGATAAAAGATCTAATAGTGCCTCACTTCCATTGAAAGTCGGGTGTCGGAAGTTCTGACGCAGTATTTCTGTGTTCCGCTCTAAATGCATTCGAGTGCAATTGCGCGGAAGAATACAAACATGGACGGCTAGTAGGCTACCGCATGCTTCTATCAAGCACAAATCAACTGTAGGGGAATCGAAAATGGCAACTCAAAGTTGCTTCATAACACAAACACTACATCAAGTGAAACATTTGTGAAAAAGTAACTGATTACTTATCACCCTGTGTGTCTATTTTGTGCGACGCCATGTTGATCGTGATGTCAGAGTGTCTATCTCGGCAAACTCGGGCTGGCTTGGTGGATGCTGCCCGAGTTTCCGACTCAGAATTCCGTCTTGAACGACCGTTCCGATGCACTTTTCCCTGTCGGAGGTCATTTTTTCCGAAATTTTCCGCGTGCAATGAAATGCACGCGGAATTCTTCTTTTCTGGGTCGGCACAACCAATAGCAGGAAAACTTCTCAGGCAGGAAGTGATGTGGTTTATGTATCAGGTCAACAAGGAAGTTAAGCTTCAATCTGACCGGAGACCAGAGTCAGATTCCTTGTGTGTCTACATACTTGGCCAATAAAGCTGATTCTGATTCTGATCTTGATCTGTGGACTGTTTCGGTTCCCAGTAGGTACAGTCAGAGATGGATAATATAGAGATGTTGCATGATTCCACGCTCCACCAATTAAGGAATGGTACTCTTCTGGTCTCCTAAATGGGTGTTGTGCTGACCTAGCAAGTTATTAGGCTCATTTGAGTTGACTGCCGCCTCGCCTGGAAAGCAGACGAGAGCAGGCGAGCACAGTCAGGCGAGGCGTCAACAAGTCGAACACCCCCGCAGCACACTCGCTGCTGCTTTTCTTCTTCTACAGTTTTGTTTAACAGCGGTTTGTAAACAGATTAAAACATGCATTAGCGCCACCCACACTCACTGCTCAAATGACACAGCCATTCAGATTCCTTATTTTTATTTTTATGTAGGCATTACAGGTGGTATTTCTGTAAAATATGGAGTGACAGCTTGGAATAGTTATAAAATTGAAGTTTCTACACTTCACTGTGGGTTTGTGATGCACCTGTGTTGAACCAATGGGTGCTCAGCGTGATGCGTTTCTCGTCATCCTCTGTCATCTGCAGTCGGGCGCAGTTGGTGGGGAGCAACTGTGGCGCCTCGCTCTCACGAGAGTCCCGTGGCTCATGCAGTCGGGCAGGACGGAGCAAGTCGGACAACTTTCTAACCATCATGCAACGGGGCAAGCAAGGCGCTGGTCGAATCTGCGCAGAATTTGCTCATCTCAAACGAACCTATTGAGCTAGAGATCGTGAGTTCCCAAATCTCCACACACATGCACACATATAAACACAAAGCTGCCCCTTCTTAGCTCAATAGTTGTAACTAAGATATTCGCTTAAAAAATCTTTTTTCCAACCACAGATTTAGTTAGCCTACTACATCAACGAACTTCACATGTAGCTTTAGCTAATCGCTCCCTGCTAACATGAGCTCCTGTTGCCAAATCTCATGAGTGTGTTGCTGAGACAGAGACAGGTCTCGAACAAAGTTAATTTTCTCCTGATCTGTCTGTCTGAAAAATGCCATTTTAGTGTCAGAATGTTCAGAACATAATGTGGCTTGCGGAAAATGGGCCCAATATTTACTTTGATGATTATGGGGGCGAAAGAATCAGTCATAATCTGAGATCATGTTCACTTCTCCCATTGACTCCAATATACTCAGGACCTGGAGCAAGTCTCCTATGGGGGCGTGGCAGAGGCAAACCATGGGCAAAACCCACATGACACAGATAGAGGAAGTGACTGGACGTTGCACCGTCTATAGTGAAAAGTCTCTGGTACAGCACAGCAAGGCAGAAGAAGCTAATAACTGACTGCAGGGCCTGGAATAGAGAGCTCCAGGGATGACGTATTTTTGTAGGCTGAATGCGGAAGTCCCGAACTTCCTGGTTCTTCACTGTTTCTGTCTATGGGATTTTTGAATGGGTTTTTGGCGCGATGCTTCAAATAATGTCTGTGGGCAACGCAAGTTTAATCAAACACGAACCAAGGTTCAGCGGGATAATCTTCACACATGAGGACCACTTTCATGAGTTTTGAAGCGTAACTGCGAGCCCTAGAGGTAAAAAGCTCGTGCTAAGCTAATCCAGAACTACACACAGTGTCGCATAGGCGTCCACGCATTGATTGCGAGAGAAAGAATTTCCGCGTTCACTCGTGATGACGTATAATATCCGCGTCGACATTGTAGTCTCATTTAGCCGTTTGCTAGCTAGCCACCCTTTTAACGGCACATAAAAGCTTCAAAACTCATAAAAGTGGTCTTCATGTGTGAAGATGATGTTACTAAACACTGGTTCGCGTTTGATTAAGCCAGCGTTGCCCAGAGAGATTATTAGAAGCATCGCGCCAAAAACCCATTCAAAACTCCCATAGGCGAAAACTGTGAAGAACCAGGGCTGTTAGTATCGATGATTTCCGGACTCGTTCCTGGAGCTCTCTATGGACCAAACCTGTTGGTCTTATGCATCACTGATGGGCAGGGGCGTAGTGGTAAATGCACAGGCGGGTGGGTAACCCACCTCCCCTCATTGATTGATACAGTTGATCTGAAAATAGGTGAGTAAACTCTCATTTCAAAGAGGCCTGTAAACTGACTTTAGCCCCAACTACGCCCCTGGGTGGATTATCTCTAGGACTGAGAACCTAAACCCTATATTTAATTAAGTCCTGACCATAACCACAGCCCCTTGAAGAAAAAACAGGCCCCACTTCATAAAAATGTACTTAGTCCGAAGGTCTAGAATTTAAATTGGTTCTCACGTGGATAGCCACACACACACGCACACACACACACACACACACACACACACACACACACACACACACACACATACCCATGATGCCATGCAAGCGTTCGTACGGGGGTGTGGTGTGGGACGGAGCCGGGAGGCTGTCTGCTGGGGGGGCTGCGCCAGGGAGGGCTACACCAGAGGTCCAAGTTCACTAAGAACGTCAACATTTATGACACAAACCAAGGTAGAGAGAAATAGACAACACACACACACACACACACACACACACCTGACACAGCTTCAAACACCATCAAACCACAGGCACACATACAAATATTTGTATTCTCACTGCAGTTTGGCACTGTTCATCTAATGACGCCAGCGTGGGCGCATAAAGACGATGTGCTTCCCCACACGTTCCCACAAGGCCCCTCGTTTAAGAGTAAAAAAATGCATATGATCCCACACCAGGCGCCGGTGAGCGAAGAATTCCAGGAGTACGGCGTTTCCCCCCCCCGTAAATATTTCTGTTTGTCCGGACGAACCGGGCGAATTCGATCTCAGCTACAGCAAGTATACTGCCAGCGTCAGGATGTTGTAGCTCTGTTCTCCCTCTCTGCCTTTCAGGCCGTGCACCTTTGTCTGTGCCGATGCGACGCAGCCAGCCAAGGCTCGCCGAGCGCTGCCAGCCTGCTTGCTCTCCTCTGTCTGTGGCCAAGCCTGACGCACCGTCACCTGCTGTTACAGTAGCTGTTACAGGAGCTGGGGTTTCTTCCAGTGGGTGGCTGAAGCACTATTGCTTCACCGGGGCTCCATATTGTGTCCAGCCTGAACTATTTGCTGCTCTGGAGTTTATTTCTTTGTTTTTTTTAATCAAAATTATTGTTAACAGATTATTCAACACAACACAAAAGAAGAAAAACAAAAACCACACACACACGACAAAATCATATAGCTACATACACATATAAACATATCCCCCGCTCTCCACAGGATCC
Source organism: Poromitra crassiceps (assembly GCF_964638095.1). Taxonomy (NCBI): domain Eukaryota; kingdom Metazoa; phylum Chordata; class Actinopteri; order Beryciformes; family Melamphaidae; genus Poromitra; species Poromitra crassiceps. The sequence goes on along the minus strand of NC_139649.1, from coordinate 14,055,367 downwards.
CCCACCCACAAGCCAGAGATGCACAGTAGGCTACAAAGTTAACGTGGTGACCTCAGTTGTCCCCATGCACGGCTTCAATAAACGCAGCTCCTGCCGTAATATCTTGTACTTCACCATGCATATTACGGGCCAGCGATATCTCCATGACAGCCAGGTCCACCGCTGAAGATGCCCACTGCTCAAAAGTCAAAGTCCATCTCTTTTTGCGGCACTAAGGCCCAGCAACAAAGTTTCCATGAGCATGTGCCAAGTTGTTTTTGACGAGGTGAATAGATGAAACTTTAATGATCCCCGAGGGGACATTGAGCCACTGCAACAGCAACTACATGGATACAGCAAACAAAATAGAATTTGAATGAATAAGTATAGTAGAGCAAACAAGGTATAAAAGGTATAAGAAAAAATTGTAAAGTAGAAATGCATAAATAAAAAGAATGAACAAATATGAGCGTGTGCAAATTAATAATGGCGGGAGAATGTGCGGAGACAAAAAAAAACTTGTGTAGGATTATGAGAAAATCCCCTCAAAATTACTTCTCTCCAATATGAAGTCAACAAAACAACTTGAAGTGGTGCTCATAAGGGCCATATAAATATATTGTGAGTGTATACTCACTGTATTATAATTAGAGTAGGACACAAACAATATACAAAGGATGGTAAGTGCTTGAATACTTCATGGGGCAACTGAACGTAATTTAACAACATGTAATTTCTTTGGATTATTTTCATGTAATTTTCTAACCTGTCTGATAGTTATATTGCATCGCAATGCACTTTAAATGAAGTGTTCCCCTCCTGATATATGACAGTGACACATAAGAAAGAAGGTGAGGAAGGCAAATTATGTATATGTTGTGTAACGCAGCACTAACGCAGGCCCTCCTGGCAGCAGTGGCAGTTACTGGCTGCTTGTTGTGCATCAGCAGTCCAAAACCTAATCTACATGCAACATGTCATAACAACCCCAACCTCAACTGAAGTCAATTACCCACACTCTCTTCCTGTGTGCCAGTTTACCCTTCTTCTCTGAGGTTGCCAGCCCCTGATGCTAGAGATTGGAATCAGACCACTCGGCTGCTCGCCCTCACCCCATTAGATAGATATCTACTCTATCTGTGGGCTGCTGACTGCACACAGTCTCTTCCTTGCACACACGTATGCGCACGCTAAATAACCCAAAAGCATGCACTTTGTGATTATACCCCGGCAAAGTTTGGGACGTTAAATCAAAGTTGATATTGAAAACCATGTGTTGTAGGGCTGCGACTAATGGATTATTTTCATTGTCGATTAATCTGTTGATTATTTTCCTCGATTAATCGATTAGTTGTTTGGTCTATAATAAAATGGCAGAAAATGGTGAGAAATGTGGATCAGTGTTTTTCAAAGCCCAAGATGACGTCCTCAAATGTCTTGTTTTTATCAACAACCCAAATAATTTCTATTCAGTTGACATAGAGGAGTAAAAAAGAAAAACAGAAAATATTAACATTTAACAAGCTGGAATCAGAGAATTTTGACTTTTTTTTCTTAAAGAATTACTCAAACCGATTAATCGATTGAAATAGTTGGCGATTAATTTAATAGTTGACAACTAATCGATTGGTTGATGAATCGTTGCAGCTCTAATGTGTAGTGTAGTACCAAAATAGGTAGCAACTATGGATGATGTTTTGGGTTGGGTACCGAATCCCGGTACCAATACCGGTACTTTTACAACCTGTAAGTTACTATACCGGACCGAATTGCAAGGCAGATTTAGGTGCGGCTGAGTGAAATACCCACCCTCTGGTGCTCCCATACCGGTGCGGCACCTTCACTAACATTATCGTTTGGAGCACGCTGCTTGAAATCCTCTTAAATCCGCTTTAAATAATAATAAAAAAGTCTGGTTTCATGCACTGATTAGACAGGGTGGCCTATATACCATTCTAAAAGTATCCTTTTAGCACCGGTATTAGAGAAATATGAAACAATACCCATCCCTAATGATAGTTAGGCCATAGTCAGCCATAACTGCTACCTATTTTTTTTTCTCTTAATCTGGACCTAAATAGCTTTCCGATATCAGTTCAAAACAGTTTCCAAAGCTATTTTAATATAAAGTTTTACCATGCCATTATTTGACAATTTTGCGCTCGTTTGGGTTGATGTCGAACATCCACCTCCTGCATGTCACTCACTGTCCGTCAAATACTTCTTAATCTCTCTACAGCAGTGGTTCTCAAATCTTTTCACATGAACGACCCCTAAACTGACAAAAATTACACCACGGACCCTCATTTGATAGGGTTTTGTCCCACGGTCCCCCATATGATGATAAGATTGATGCTTTTAGACGTTTTATTACAGAAAGTGTATAAAACCCCTGAGCAAAATAGTCATTGTGTTACTTATGAATGGAATTACAGCGAAAATAGATTACCCCCTTTTTGGCTGGGGACCCCCTGGAACTTCCTCAAGGACCCCTGGGGGTCCCCGGACCCCCCTTTGAGAACCACTGCTCTACAGGATGTTGTACAGCATGCTGCTGACCAGTGGTTTTCAATCATACGGAGAGTGAAGAGTGTGTTTTTCATTCCAACCAAACAATACAGCAGCTCATCTCACTGATTAGCACCTTCACCCAGAGAGGAGGCTAAAATCAGTAGGCTAAAATCAGTAGGCTAAAATCAGTAGGCTAAAATCAATAGGCTAAAACCAGTAGGCTCAAAATCAATAGGCTAAAATCAGTAGGCTAAAATCAGTTGCTTTAGTGTTTGGTTGGAATATAACATCATATGATTGAAGCCTACTGATACTGTAGGTATGAAAAAAGGCTCCTCCATTGGGTCTTATGAAAGGCAAAAAGTGTTTATCAATCGGGGGTGAGAAGTGATTGTGGCTCGCCTCGCAGAAAGACACATTTGAGTTTGTTGGGTCACAGAACTGGTTCAGAGCCCTGAAATAGACACACGAAACACACTGGACCAAGAGAGAAGTAGGCCTAGCCATTGCAAAGGGAGGTTTTAGGTCACTTTCCCCAGCAGCCGTCACCATCCTGTCCCTCACATTGACTATATTTGTCTCCATAGCAAAGCTGTCTGGTCAGATCGAGATCTGAATAATGAGATATCTACTATGTGTAAATAGAGACACCTGCTTGGAGGACATGATTATTGATTGGAAAGCCCCGATGGACTCCCAGTGGACAATTGAGGTTTCAAACAAAAAGTCATATTCGTATAATATTCCTATAGAGACTTTTACTGCGTCTGTGGTATTCAACACTGAATTTATAGTGACTTTATCATACTCGATGGTACAGTATTTGTTATCTCCTATGGTGATATTAGATAGTAGTTTAATTTTATTTTAAAATGTTATGATCTTTTGTATATTATATTTATATTAGCTAGTATAGCTCTTTTTCACAAGCATGATCAGCAATCATGACAGTTTATAAAATTGTAACGTTTTGGGACAAATTGGACATAGTTTTACAGTGAAACCTTTCCCTTGCAACAATGTGACCCATGACATCAACCATAAGTATGGGACAAAAAGTATATATAAAAAAAACATACATGTAAGTATGGAATGTAAGCATTGCACATCAAAGGGAGAACCCCAGCACAGATTGACACTGATAAAAAGCAACAGTGGAAAAACCTCTAAACCTAAGATTATTCTGCTTAGCTGACACAATATTGCAGCGATAAGCAGATCTGCCTATGTGTGCATTTAGCGAGACCGAGGTCTCCTCACCAACATGCAAAAAGGCAAGGTGGGGAACAGCACATGCAACCAACCGCGCAGGAGCACGCGGCTGACAGAGGTGAACGATGCCTGTCGACAAAACCAAACCGTTTTTTGGTGTGCGTGTCAACAGGCGCCTGTGTAAGCGTGTGTGATCGAGATGCTCGCGTCCGATAAGAGAGAAGTTCGCATTATTTCTGAGAAGCGAGCGGACCGCAACACTCACAACAACAATCTTTTCCGACCCATCATCCGCTGAATGCGGCGAAACAAACACAGCTGCCAGCGGAAACGTGTCAAAGCCAAAAGGCGCGGGCGGGTAAAAGCTGCTGTTCACGAAACACTGCAGACCGCAGTGGGCTGATCGAGTCGATAGCTTCGCACACAATATTCGAGAGAAATCCTCTGGTTGCAGAATGATTGTGAGACAGTGGAAAGTGGTCCACACCCTCATCGTTTGAGCGCTGCATGGAACTACTAAACGTCACAACAACATAGCACGTTAAGAACAAGTCATATTCAGACTTTCAGGGCACCAAAACCTGAAAACACGGAGGCCATCGCTGGACCGTATCAACAACAGACAATGTCCGAGAACTGGTCACACATTACACAGAACCAATTGTTTGATAAAGCCCACTGCCAATATATATACATAATAATAACCCCCCTTGTATCATCTATTTGTTATACAGATATAGGGTGGGGGGGATGGGGGTGGGGGTGTTCATAATCTGAAAACTGCCCGAAATGTCGTATAACCTGCATGTTACAGTATGACAACATGTCTTATAACCTGCATGTTACAGTATGACAAAATGTATTATAACCTGCATGTTACAGTATGACAAAATGTATTATAACCTGCATGTTACAGTATGACCACATGTCTTATAACCTGCATGTTACAGTATGACAAAATGTCTTATAACCTGCATGTTACAGTATGACAAAATGTCTTATAACCTGCATGTTACAGTATGACAAAATGTCTTATAACCTGCATGTTACAGTATGACAAAATGTCTTATAACCTGCATGTTACAGTATGACAACATGTCTTATAACCTGCATGTTACAGTATGACAAAATGTCTTATAACCTGCATGTTACAGTATGACAAAATGTCTTATAACCTGCATGTTACAGTATGACAACATGTCTTATAACCTGCATGTTACAGTATGACAACATGTATTATAACCTGCATGTTACAGTATGACAAAATGTCTTATAACCTGCATGTTACAGTATGACAAAATGTCTTATAACCTGCATGTTACAGTATGACAAAATGTCTTATAACCTGCATGTTACAGTATGACAACATGTCTTATAACCTGCATGTTACAGTATGACAAAATGTATTATAACCTGCATGTTACAGTATGACAACATGTATTATAACCTGCATGTTACAGTATGACAAAATGTCTTATAACCTGCATGTTACAGTATGACAAAATGTCTTATAACCTGCATGTTACAGTATGACAAACTGTCTTATAACCTGCATGTTACAGTATGACAAAATGTCTTATAACCTGCATGTTACAGTATGACAAAATGTCTTATAACCTGCATGTTACAGTATGACAAAATGTCTTATAACCTGCATGTTACAGTATGACAACATGTCTTATAACCTGCATGTTACAGTATGACAAAATGTCTTATAACCTGCATGTTACAGTATAACAACATGTCTTATAACCTGCATGTTACAGTATGACAACGTCTTATAACCTGCATGTTACAGTATGACAAAATGTCTTATAACCTGCATGTTACAGTATAACAAACTGTCTTATAACCTGCATGTTACAGTATGACAAAATGTCTTATAACCTGCATGTTACAGTATAACAACATGTCTTATAACCTGCATGTTACAGTATGACAAAATGTCTTATAACCTGCATGTTACAGTATGACAAAATGTCTTATAACCTACATGTTACAGTATGACAAAATGTCTTATAACCTGCATGTTACAGTATGACAAAATGTCTTATAACCTACATGTTACAGTATGACAAAATGTATTATAACCTGCATGTTACAGTATGACAAAATGTCTTATAACCTACATGTTACAGAATGACAACATGTCTTATAACCTGCATGTTACAGTATGACAAAATGTCTTATAACCTGCATGTTACAGTATGACAAAATGTCTTATAACCTGCATGTTACAGTATGACAAACTGTCTTATAACCTGCATGTTACAGTATGACAAACTGTCTTATAACCTGCATGTTACAGTATGACAAAATGTCTTATAACCTGCATGTTACAGTATGACAAAATGTCTTATAACCTGCATGTTACAGTATGACAAAATGTATTATAACCTGCATGTTACAGTATGACAAAATGTCTTATAACCTGCATGTTACAGTATGACAAAATGTCTTATAACCTGCATGTTACAGTATGACAACATGTCTTATAACCTGTGTGTTACAGTATGACAAAATGTCTTATAACCTGCATGTTACAGTATGACAACATGTCTTATAACCTGCGTGTTACAGTATGACAAAATGTCTTATAACCTGCATGTTACAGTATGACAAAATGTCTTATAACCTGCATGTTACAGTATAACATGTCTTATAACCTGCATGTTACAGTATGACAAAATGTCTTATAACCTGCATGTTACAGTATAACATGTCTTATAACCTGCATGTTACAGTATGACAAAATGTCTTATAACCTGCATGTTACAGTATGACAAAATGTATTATAACCTGCATGTTACAGTATGACAACATGTCTTATAACCTGCATGTTACAGTATGACAACATGTCTTATAACCTGCATGTTACAGTATGACAACATGTCTTATAACCTGCATGTTACAGTATGACAAAATGTCTTATAACCTGCATGTTACAGTATGACAAAATGTATTATAACCTACATGTTACAGTATGACAAAATGTCTTATAACCTACATGTTACAGTATGACAACATGTCTTATAACCTGCATGTTACAGTATGACAAAATGTCTTATAACCTGCATGTTACAGTATGACAACATGTCTTATAACCTGCATGTTACAGTATGACAACATGTCTTATAACCTGCATGTTACAGTATGACAACATGTCTTATAACCTGCATGTTACAGTATGACAAAATGTCTTATAACCTGCATGTTACAGTATGACAACATGTCTTATAACCTGCATGTTACAGTATGACAAAATGTCTTATAACCTGCATGTTACAGTATGACAAAATGTCTTATAACCTGCATGTTACAGTATGACAACATGTCTTATAACCTGCATGTTACAGTATGACAACATGTCTTATAACCTGCATGTTACAGTATGACAACATGTCTTATAACCTGCATGTTACAGTATGACAAAATGTCTTATAACCTGCATGTTACAGTATGACAAAATGTATTATAACCTGCATGTTACAGTATGACAACATGTCTTATAACCTGCATGTTACAGTATGACAAAATGTCTTATAACCTGCATGTTACAGTATGACAACATGTCTTATAACCTGCATGTTACAGTATGACAAAATGTCTTATAACCTGCATGTTACAGTATGACAACATGTATTATAACCTGCATGTTACAGTATGACAACATGTCTTATAACCTGCATGTTACAGTATGACAAAATGTCTTATAACCTGCATGTTACAGTATGACAACATGTCTTATAACCTGCATGTTACAGTATGACAACATGTCTTATAACCTGCATGTTACAGTATGACAAAATGTCTTATAACCTGCATGTTACAGTATGACAAAATGTATTATAACCTGCATGTTACAGTATGACAACATGTCTTATAACCTGCATGTTACAGTATGACAAAATGTCTTATAACCTGCATGTTACAGTATGACAACATGTCTTATAACCTGCATGTTACAGTATGACAAAATGTATTATAACCTGCATGTTACAGTATGACAAAATGTCTTATAACCTGCATGTTACAGTATGACAAAATGTCTTATAACCTGCATGTTACAGTATGACAAAATGTCTTATAACCTGCATGTTACAGTATGACAAAATGTCTTATAACCTGTGTGTTACAGTATGACAAAATGTCTTATAACCTGCATGTTACAGTATAACAAAATGTCTTATAACCTGCATGTTACAGTATGACAAAATGTCTTATAACCTGTGTGTTACAGTATGACAAAATGTATTATAACCTGCGTGTTACAGTATGACAAAATGTCTTATAACCTGCATGTTACAGTATGACAAAATGTCTTATAACCTGCATGTTACAGTATGACATGTCTTATAACCTGCATGTTACAGTATGACAACATGTCTTATAACCTGCATGTTACAGTATGACAAAATGTCTTATAACCTGTGTGTTACAGTATGACACAATGTCTTATAACCTGCATGTTACAGTATGACAAAATGTTAGATATGAGAGAGCCAAATCCCCTGAAAGGAGCGAGCTCGCATCGATCGGCGTCGGCAAACGATTTGGTGCGCCAAAACATGGAGAGTGGGTCAGCCGGACGGCGTCAAAGCAAGGTAGCCCCCCACCGCCCATTTTCCTTCTCCCTGCATCTCCTTGTGGCCGTGTGGTCCGGCCTCCGCAGCCAGCCCCACTTCCTTTTTACCCTGCGTCTCCCTGTGGGTGTGCGGTCCAGCCTCCGCAGCCAGCCCCACTTCCTTTTTACCCTGCGTCTCCCTGTGGGTGTGCGGTCCAGCCTCCACAGCCAGCCCCACTTCTTTTTACCCTGCGTCTCCCTGTGGCCGTGCGGTCCGGCCTCCGCAGCCAGCCCCACTTCCTTTTTACCCTGCATCTCCCTGTGGCCGTGTGGTCCGGCCTCCGCAGCCAGCCCCACTTCCTTTTTACCCTGCATCTCCCTGTGGCCGTGCCACTGCATCTCCCTGTGGCACGGCCACAGTGCTGGACCGCACTGTGGCCGTGCGGTCCAGCCTCCGCAGCCAGCCCCACTTCCTTTTTACCCTGCGTCTCCCTGTGGCTGTGCGGTCCAGCCTCCGCAGCCAGCCCCACTTCCTTTTTCCCTGCATCTCCCTGTGGGTGTGCGGTCCAGCCTCCGCAGCCAGCCCCACTTCCTTTTTACCCTGCATCTCCTTGTGGCCGTGCGGTCCGGCCTCCGCAGCCAGCCCCACTTCCTTTTTACCCTGCGTCTCCTTGTGGCCGTGCGGTCCGGCCTCCGCAGCCAGCCCCACTTCCTTTTTACCCTGCGTCTCCCTGTGGCCGTGCGGTCCGGCCTCCGCAGCCAGCCCCACTTCCTTTTTACCCTGCGTCTCACTGTGGCCGTGCGGTCCGGCCTCCGCAGCCAGCCCCACTTCCTTTTTACCCTGCGTCTCCCTGTGGCCGTGCGGTCCGGCCTCCGCAGCCAGCCCCACTTCCTTTTTACCCTGCGTCTCCCTGTGGCCGTGCGGTCCGGCCTCCGCAGCCAGCCCCACTTCCTTTTTACCCTGCGTCTCCCTGTGGCCGTGCGGTCCGGCCTCCGCAGCCAGCCCCACTTCCTTTTTACCCTGCGTCTCCCTGTGGCCGTGCGGTCCGGCCTCCGCAGCCAGCCCCACTTCCTTTTTACCCTGCGTCTCCCTGTGGCCGTGCGGTCCGGCCTCCGCAGCCAGCCCCACTTCCTTTTTACCCTGCGTCTCCCTGTGGCCGTGCGGTCCGGCCTCCGCAGCCAGCCCCACTTCCTTTTTGCCCTGCGCTTCTGGAAAGCAAATAACAGGCCACATAAAAGCCCTGCTCTCTTTCCACTGACACACGCACACATGCACGCAAGAAGAAAAAAACAGGGCCTCTGTGGGGGCGGGGCGGGGCGGGGGGGGGTGGGGGGGGGGGGGGTTGAGAAGCGGGGTGGGGGGGTGGGGGTGGGGGTGTGGTGGGGGAGTGTGGCACTGCCCCACACAAAGGCATGTCTTATAACCTGCATGTTACAGTATGACAAAATGTCTTATAACCTGCATGTTACAGTATGACAAAATGTATTATAACCTGCATGTTACAGTATGACAACATGTCTTATAACCTGCATGTTACAGTATGACAAAATGTCTTATAACCTGCATGTTACAGTATGACAACATGTCTTATAACCTGCATGTTACAGTATGACAAAATGTCTTATAACCTGCATGTTACAGTATGACAACATGTATTATAACCTGCATGTTACAGTATGACAACATGTCTTATAACCTGCATGTTACAGTATGACAAAATGTCTTATAACCTGCATGTTACAGTATGACAACATGTCTTATAACCTGCATGTTACAGTATGACAACATGTCTTATAACCTGCATGTTACAGTATGACAAAATGTCTTATAACCTGCATGTTACAGTATGACAAAATGTATTATAACCTGCATGTTACAGTATGACAACATGTCTTATAACCTGCATGTTACAGTATGACAAAATGTCTTATAACCTGCATGTTACAGTATGACAACATGTCTTATAACCTGCATGTTACAGTATGACAAAATGTATTATAACCTGCATGTTACAGTATGACAAAATGTCTTATAACCTGCATGTTACAGTATGACAAAATGTCTTATAACCTGCATGTTACAGTATGACAAAATGTCTTATAACCTGCATGTTACAGTATGACAAAATGTCTTATAACCTGTGTGTTACAGTATGACAAAATGTCTTATAACCTGCATGTTACAGTATAACAAAATGTCTTATAACCTGCATGTTACAGTATGACAAAATGTCTTATAACCTGTGTGTTACAGTATGACAAAATGTATTATAACCTGCGTGTTACAGTATGACAAAATGTCTTATAACCTGCATGTTACAGTATGACAAAATGTCTTATAACCTGCATGTTACAGTATGACATGTCTTATAACCTGCATGTTACAGTATGACAACATGTCTTATAACCTGCATGTTACAGTATGACAAAATGTCTTATAACCTGTGTGTTACAGTATGACACAATGTCTTATAACCTGCATGTTACAGTATGACAAAATGTTAGATATGAGAGAGCCAAATCCCCTGAAAGGAGCGAGCTCGCATCGATCGGCGTCGGCAAACGATTTGGTGCGCCAAAACATGGAGAGTGGGTCAGCCGGACGGCGTCAAAGCAAGGTAGCCCCCCACCGCCCATTTTCCTTCTCCCTGCATCTCCTTGTGGCCGTGTGGTCCGGCCTCCGCAGCCAGCCCCACTTCCTTTTTACCCTGCGTCTCCCTGTGGGTGTGCGGTCCAGCCTCCGCAGCCAGCCCCACTTCCTTTTTACCCTGCGTCTCCCTGTGGGTGTGCGGTCCAGCCTCCACAGCCAGCCCCACTTCTTTTTACCCTGCGTCTCCCTGTGGCCGTGCGGTCCGGCCTCCGCAGCCAGCCCCACTTCCTTTTTACCCTGCATCTCCCTGTGGCCGTGTGGTCCGGCCTCCGCAGCCAGCCCCACTTCCTTTTTACCCTGCATCTCCCTGTGGCCGTGCGGTCCAGCCTCCGCAGCCAGCCCCACTTCCTTTTTACCCTGCGTCTCCCTGTGGCCGTGCGGTCCAGCCTCCGCAGCCAGCCCCACTTCCTTTTTACCCTGCGTCTCCCTGTGGCTGTGCGGTCCAGCCTCCGCAGCCAGCCCCACTTCCTTTTTCCCTGCATCTCCCTGTGGGTGTGCGGTCCAGCCTCCGCAGCCAGCCCCACTTCCTTTTTACCCTGCATCTCCTTGTGGCCGTGCGGTCCGGCCTCCGCAGCCAGCCCCACTTCCTTTTTACCCTGCGTCTCCTTGTGGCCGTGCGGTCCGGCCTCCGCAGCCAGCCCCACTTCCTTTTTACCCTGCGTCTCCCTGTGGCCGTGCGGTCCGGCCTCCGCAGCCAGCCCCACTTCCTTTTTACCCTGCGTCTCACTGTGGCCGTGCGGTCCGGCCTCCGCAGCCAGCCCCACTTCCTTTTTACCCTGCGTCTCCCTGTGGCCGTGCGGTCCGGCCTCCGCAGCCAGCCCCACTTCCTTTTTACCCTGCGTCTCCCTGTGGCCGTGCGGTCCGGCCTCCGCAGCCAGCCCCACTTCCTTTTTACCCTGCGTCTCCCTGTGGCCGTGCGGTCCGGCCTCCGCAGCCAGCCCCACTTCCTTTTTACCCTGCGTCTCCCTGTGGCCGTGCGGTCCGGCCTCCGCAGCCAGCCCCACTTCCTTTTTACCCTGCGTCTCCCTGTGGCCGTGCGGTCCGGCCTCCGCAGCCAGCCCCACTTCCTTTTTACCCTGCGTCTCCCTGTGGCCGTGCGGTCCGGCCTCCGCAGCCAGCCCCACTTCCTTTTTACCCTGCGTCTCCCTGTGGCCGTGCGGTCCGGCCTCCGCAGCCAGCCCCACTTCCTTTTTACCCTGCGTCTCCCTGTGGCCGTGCGGTCCGGCCTCCGCAGCCAGCCCCACTTCCTTTTTACCCTGCGTCTCCCTGTGGCCGTGCGGTCCGGCCTCCGCAGCCAGCCCCACTTCCTTTTTACCCTGCGTCTCCCTGTGGCCGTGCGGTCCGGCCTCCGCAGCCAGCCCCACTTCCTTTTTACCCTGCGTCTCCCTGTGGCCGTGCGGTCCGGCCTCCGCAGCCAGCCCCACTTCCTTTTTACCCTGCGTCTCCCTGTGGCCGTGCGGTCCGGCCTCCGCAGCCAGCCCCACTTCCTTTTTACCCTGCGTCTCCCTGTGGCCGTGCGGTCCGGCCTCCGCAGCCAACCCCACTTCCTTTTTACCCTGCGTCTCCCTGTGGCCGTGCGGTCCGGCCTCCGCAGCCAGCCCCACTTCCTTTTTGCCCTGCGCTTCTGGAAAGCAAATAACAGGCCACATAAAAGCCCTGCTCTCTTTCCACTGACACACGCACACATGCACGCAAGAAGAAAAAAACAGGGCCTCTGTGGGGGCGGGGCGGGGGCGGGGGGGGGGGGGGGGGGGGGGGGGGTTGCGAAGCGGGGTTGGGGGGGGTGGGGGGGTGGGGGGGGAGTGTGGCACTGCCCCACACAAAGGCAGCCCTGAAATAGCCCCCTCACACAATGAGACCTGCCACTCTGTCTATGAGATAATGTCTAATTGAAAACACTGCAGCCATTGTGCTCCTGTCACCGGCTCTATTGTCCAGATAGCCCGCCCCCCCCCCCCCCCCCCCGCGCCACCCCTACCCAACCTCTCTTTTTCCATTGACGCGGCACGATTGTTCCTCGCCATTGTGGCAACCCTACTCTCTCTGTCTCCCTCTCTCTCTCCCTCTCTCTTTGTCTCTCTACCTCTCTCTCCCCCTCTCTCTTTGTCTCTCTACCTCTCTCTCCCCCCTCTCTCTGTATTGTTATAATTTCATTACTTATTTGTTTTTTTGTTCCGCTTCTCCTTTCGCTCCCCCACAGACCTTTTGTTCGCCATATTTAGGCACTTCATTTGGATCTGCTGCCAATGTGTGTGTGTGTGTGTGTGTGTGCGTGCGTGCGTGTGTGCATGCGCGTGCGTGCGTGCGTGTGTGTTTGCACGTGCGTGCGTGTGTGTGTGTGTTTGCACGTGCGTGCGTGTGAGCAGGTGTCAGTTTCGTGAGCAGATAAAAACAGGAAGCCAGATAAAATAGTTGTGCGAGATGAAATGAAGCCCTCACGGACACGGCGGAGCGGCAGATCCATTTGATCCTCTGGATTCTGCTCATATGAAACATGGCCCTCGGTGACTCATTGTCCTCGGAGACAAGGAGAAGAAGGCATTGTGTCGGAAGCGAATTACAGCCTTTTGTTGACATCGTTGTGTCCTGCCCACATCTAGCGGCCACGGACAACCTATCACCTAATGACACAGATACCAGACGTGGACGGTGGGACTGAAGGCTGGCGGAGCTGAAGGGACAGCTAGGCGGCGGTAGACCTTGTACTTCAGGTTCATCTGCACTCCCCCCGGGGCCCTCTGGATGTAGTGGCGCAGCACAGTTTGGCCTCTAGGCTATGGACAACCTGTCGCTGTATTCTCCTGCACCTGGGTTAGGAGGACCAGACCAAACCTGTTACAGCTGCATCACTAAAGTGACAATAGGCTACACAAATAGTCTGCAGCAAGTGTTATAATGGTATACTATATATACACATATTGTACATACTAGCCGTACAGACCCATGTCTCACCCTGGACATGACCTGTTTGAACTCCTCCCCTCTGGTAGGAAGTATAGACTACCGTACAGCAGAACAACCAGATATAAGAACAGTTTCTTCCCAGAGGCCATCACTCTGACGAACACTTAATCCAGTCACCTGATCACTTCATTCGAAGCTGTTGAGTCACTTCACCTTGAATCACCTTAGCTGTAAATGGTAAATGGCCTGCATTTATATAGCGCTTTACAATCAGTAGGTACATTCACCCATTCCACGCAGGGTGCTGGCACACCATCAGGAGCAATGTGCGGTTCAGTATCTTGCCCAAGGACACTTCGACATGCAGACTGGAGGAGGCGGGAATCGAACCACCGACCTCTTTTATCCAAAGCGATTAGTGGACGACCCGCTCTACCTCCTGAGCTACAGCCGCTGTTGCACCTACCTCATGCACATAACACTATCCCAAAGCTTTGCTTATCACCTCATGTTCAGACCTTACACTGGGCCAAATTCTTCCGGGTCCTGTTAACACTTCCGGCGGTCACGGCGCAAAATAAGAGAGTTGTTTTTGGAGCGGACAGTGAAGGGGGTAAAATAAAGAACGTAGCCTACTACTTTGAGCTCGGTACACAGCAAGCAAGCGAGTATCCACTGTTAGCCAGGTCAGATAACGTTATCGTCGACAATGATGAGCACTTTCTTGTAAAACATACCTGGACTCCAACAAAGAAAGCTTCAGATAGTTTTCTCTCCTCCGAGTTGCGCTCGAGCCACTAACGTCAATAAGACGCGCAGACGTTAACGTAATTCCCTGGAATGCGAGACTTAACGAGCCAGTTACATGGCGTTGCATTCTTAGACATTGCCGTTTGCTTTTATTTGGTATGTTACATACAATTGGCTAAATTATTAGTTAATTCAGAGTTAGATGATATTGGAGCAGAAGCCATTTTATTTTATTTTATTTTTTAGCCGGAAGTTTTGATAAGGCCACACAACCGGGTCAAATGGGCGTGGCTACATAAGGTGAGTGATAAACAACTGTGCAATATCTGAATTAGCCTACAATCCAGTGTGGTTTACACATACAGTACTTACTGTAGACTGTACATACGTATAGAATTTTTTTTATTTATTTGATTCCTTCTTATATACATATGTATAACAGTCACTCTACATCACACTTATTGTATATGATGTGAATAGCAGTTAACTTGCTTTATATACCTTTGATCGCTGTCCTTGTTTGTTCGTTTTAGCTTGTATGCATCTCTTTTGTTTTTCCTGTGTAAGTACATTGAGAGCAACGTATACCGGAGTGAGATTCCCTGTAAAGCTGATTCTGACAGCGCTTCTGCAAGGGGAACCGACTGGTCAGACTACCTGATTAGAGACAGGGCTTGGCCAGAAAGCTATGGGGTTTGAAGGTTGATACAAATGCTTTTGGATTGAAGCTATAGCTGATTTGTGCAAGCTATTCAATATCTTTAAATTTGACCATTTTTAAGCCAGAAAAATCCAAAGAAATCTCTCCGCAAGTATTCAGTGTCCAGAAACCTGTGAACACTAAAACACCATAAACCCATGATAATACTAATGCTAACACTAATTCAAGCATATTCAAGCATTCTTGTGTGGATTCCAATCCAAATGTTGCATTAGAATCAGCTCGGGGTAAGGGCCTCCCATAGAAAACTAGTGTGATATTGATCAATTATGCAGCAAATATGTAATCGAATAAACTGCATCAATCATATCAGAAGTGGACAATATTGAATATTGGATTTTGAAGGCCCATCAGTCTAACACTAGATACTTCTTTTTTTAATGAAGAT
This sequence comes from Poromitra crassiceps, assembly GCF_964638095.1. Classification (NCBI taxonomy): domain Eukaryota; kingdom Metazoa; phylum Chordata; class Actinopteri; order Beryciformes; family Melamphaidae; genus Poromitra; species Poromitra crassiceps. Next base: position 14,039,688 of record NC_139649.1, on the reverse strand, counting down.
TTATTGTAATAGTGGAATTCTTCCAGAAGACAATAGTTCATTTAAGCAATAGATCACGAAAGGCCGTGGTATATGCTCATTATACCACACCTAAGGGTCGTGCTTCGCCCGACGCTGAAAACGGAGCTCCCGTTTGCGAGGCTATAGGAGGCTAGCTAGCTACCATCTGTTTTCTCTGTTTTCTCATAACTGTGGTATATTAGTGTGGTATACGCTAAATATACCACAGCTGTGAGCCAATCAGATTGCTTGATTTGAGAGAGCCGTTTGATAAGTAAGGGATAATGTATATTGAGGCGGTGATTACGGGGGAAATAATGACCGACAGGTGGATTGAGCCCGACGTGTAGCGGAGGGCTTAATCGTTCACCTGAAGGTCATTATTTCCCAGTAATCACCGCCTCAATATACATTATCCCGCTTAGAACACGGCCTACAACTAAATCATTCAATAATCTGACAAAAATAATTATTCAAATATATTTTTTAATAGCGTTTTCAACGACAAAGCGGTTTCATTCATAATTGGCACACAAGACACCACAGCTGCAACTGGTTGGCCTAATTAGTAGTGGCTTGCTGACAAAAGGCTCTTATCAACTGATTAATCCAGGTGTGGCAGAGCAGCGGTCGGTTGTCGAGAAATAATGACCGGTGAATATTGTTGATTGACCAATCAGAATCGAGTATTCAAGAGAGCCGTGTTCTAATCAGTGTTCATTCAGTTCCAGGTGGAACTTTTCTTGTTGTCTGTGTTGAATGAGCGGCCCCTCCCCTGCTCTGGGTATCGCTCTTTAATACGGCCAAGATGTTTGGAAGCACAGACATCTGCTAACGGTGATTAGTGAGACGCATCAGGTTAGAAGACAGAGGAGACAGATGAGTCATTGTCCCTGTCCCTCTCTTGCGAGGGGAATGCACAAGTAATGTACGGCAACTTATTTATCGTCTATTGTGCACCGACAAGTCAGGCCACAAATGTCACCCAGAGGCAAAGAATTGCCAGCGACACCGATAATTATCCCTTTGTTCAAATTCTTGACTGTCAACAAAAAGGAACCGCAGTGATTGAAGGGCACCGAGTGAGGAGTGAATATGTGAGCTTCAAACTGTGGACAGATTCAAACGACACTGGATACTTCCCAGCTCCCGTGACTCAACTGAATTTTGCACAACGACGTCAATAACATTTGAATGTTGAACTAAAGATGAATTGGAGAAGGCGTTTAACACGATTCCTGATTTGTCTCACACTGTCTGTGATTGATAATGGTGCAAGTTCAACAGTAATAATTAAATGTGTGATCCGTTTCCCCTGGTTACTGTGGTCTGTTTTTGTCTCATGCAGCTTTTTAAAATAGGAGTTACTGTTTTGGCAGTGAATGATGAAAACAACTCATAATTGCATGGTGAAAATTGCACAGGATTGTCTCCATGTAAACCTGGGACCAATGTCTTTGGGTGAGTGGGGAAGCGTTAGGTGCGCTAGAAACTATGTGGGGGTTTGTTATGGACTCGTTATGTACCCTTGTAGTTATTACAATTGTTGTTGTTTTTGTTGTTGTCATTGTTATTGTTGTTTTTGGCATCACCAAATGTGTTAGTTATGTAATGTTTGTTAGCTAACTCGATAGTGTCTCAGTGGAGGGTGCAGATCATATTATTGTCAATATCTGAGAAATATTAGATACTATGTATCAATATCAAGATGTGACGCGCGCATGTGTGTGTGTGTGTGTGTGTGTGTGTGTGTGTGTATCATAGGACTACAGTACACAGGACAGACTATGCACAGCTGTCTGGAGACGCAGAGTCACTGCAGAGTTTACTGTGTTCCTGACTACCTCAAGTCTGATACCTGAGGAAGACAGCTCAAGATAATTCTCAGGGTCTTCAAGATATTATTGTGTGATTTGTATATGCTTGGTATTGCTATTGTAATTTAGTTTCTGTTTGTGCATTCTCGTGTGATGCTTGCTGTGTGATCTTTGTAATAAAAACCCTCTGAAATAGTTCATTTGCTTTTATTGCAGAGGCCACTGTAAAGAAACAAGAGTTAAGGTAAGACACACAATGGCATATTAAAATCTGCAAAGCAATCAGTACTCATAAAAAATGTGTCCAACTCTCTGCTTTGCACACTGGTTCACTCCAAATTATGCTTCATCAATTGTAATCAGGACATATTCTTAGACTAAGATGAGAAAACAAAAACCATTAGACTTCGAACTATTTATTTTTAGATAAAAGATTAAATCACATGCTAATCCACAAACACATCAGCCCCACATAAATAATCCACAATATATTCATGACTACACCCTAATGAAGGGAGACAGGTAGCCGTTTTAAATCTGCAAGATAGATGCCATAGGCAAATTAATAAAAGCTATTGAATGTGCTACATGTAACATTTTAACATCAATCAATCAATCAATCAATCATTCATTTTGAGACATTATTAAACAGGTGATTGCTGCTGGATCGCTTTATGGCATAAAACAGGAAGAAGTTTTGTTCTCCCAGAGCAAAAGCTTGCAGGCTTTCTGGCAGCAGATTGTAGAAGGAGAGAAAGGCCAAAGGAAAAGCCACTTCCAACATGTTGATCCTTTTTTGCAACAGAACGCAATGGGAGATGTGGTTTTAATTTGGAGAAACAGCACCAACAATAACACTGGTGTGAGATAGAGGCAGCCAATTGTTTGTTTACGGTAATTAGACAGCACCGTTAATTTGACAATGACTTATTGGTGTTTCAAAATGCTACACATTAATATTAATATTCTCATAAGAGAGTCACCTTGGATGTTTTTGACTCTTGTTTTGCCAGGCAGACAGATCATTTCCCCGCCCATAGTATAGACTACTGGATTATCTACATTCATCAAACATGGCAGCAAGCCACCGTTACACCACATGCAGAACATTAAAGACATAGCAGACAGGACTAGGGATGATACTAGAATTTCTACTTCGATACCGATACCCAGGAAAATATCGATACTCGATGCCATTTCCGATACCACGTGATGACGACGCATCAAAAATAAAGTTAGACAGACGGACGGACAGACGCACACTTCTCCATAATCTAGGCCCGATAAAACTAAATTGAAAGCTTTGCACTGACAGCAGATTGACCATCGTTTAGCTTGTCGAGTGATTTTTCATTAAATGAAAGCAACTGCTGCTATCGAAACTGTTGCAAATGAATATTGTATCAGTTCATTTCTTTTAGCATTGATACTTATCGATACCTATAGAGGGTATGCACACCCACTGGAAGACGCCCCCTCAATCAGGAATGAGTGTCAAATTGAGTGTCAAGTTCCTCCCTGAGCAGCAGGTGTCAGTTATCAAGGCTGATTACTGCATTCAAGCTCAGTCTTGCTGTGACTCAGTGGGCGTGACCCCACAGTGACTTCTGCCTCTGTGACATCACGTGCATACCCTCTATTGAAAATGCGTATTGTATCCATTTCAAAATTTCAGTATTGATACTTTTCAATAGTAGTGATACTTTTGACAACCCGAGACAGGACACAAAGCAGGTCAGGGTGCCGCCACCATAGTTTGTTTAGTGAGTAAACAACAAGTGGTTAAAGTGTTGGAATAATGGTTGATTCTGTCAGGGGGCGGGGCATGGCGATGGTCAGTGATAGGCCAGTGAGATATTGCTGAAAGCTCCTCCCCCCCCCCCCCCCCCACACACACACACACAGACACACCCCCAGTCCCTCTGCTCACTGACCCTGCCACTTGTGGAGCAGCAGCTCTGGCAGACGTGTGTTCATCAGATCCCCAGTGTTACAGCCAAACAAGCTCACAATGAAAAATGCCTCCACATTTCCTCGGTTTCACAAACAGCGTTTGAAACAGAAAGGGCCTTATCGGACCTGCGTATTATTCGCCGTGTTAATTGGAGGGAAAATAAATGTATTGTTGCATCTCGACCGGTCCTGTTAAAACAAGATAAGGCCCGCGCGAGCGCGCCCCAGGCACTGGCCATTGAATGGATTGTTTAGTAGAGAAAGTATGAACGAGTTGGAAACTGTTTTTTTTCCCCCTTTCTTTCTTTCTTTCTTTCTTTCTTTCTTTCTTTCTTTCTTTCTTTCTTTCTTTCTTTCTTTCTTTCTTTCTTTCTTCTGCCGTGTTGAGACCTGGTGTGACCCCTCTGGAAGTTCCCCCCAAAGTGTTAATGTAATGTTCCCAAAATATCTCCACGAAGCTGCCACTTATTGATTGTCACTTATTGATGCTGGCATATTACCCGTACAAACCACAGAGGTCACAGGTCAAACGTATCGGCACTTTGCTATATGAGCTACAGTTACACTTACAGGAAACTATCGCACACACGCACACACGCACGCACACACGCACGCACACACACACACACGCACGCACACACACGCACCAACACAGACACCATCGCCCTCCACAGGGATGTGAAGGTGTGTGGATTCCCCGAACAGCAACCACAGTAAGTATTTGCATTAGCAAAGCTAATGACTGAAGCGCCCGACCTACTGCAGATATGGATGATAACAAGCTGGTTAAATGAATTTGAATGCGTAGGAGATTTTATTAGGTTTAATTTACATATATATGATTCCACAAAGGACTCATCCCTTGATTACCAGTTGTCTGATATTGTTCCCGACAGTGACGTCAACCTCCTACCTCCCGCATGATGTCAGCTTTTCAGTAATGAACAAAACATGCTTTTTTAAAGCATGTTAACCGTGCTTTTTTTCAAATGCTTTGAAAAGATTTCATACCGATAAGTCAAATGTTCTCAACCCATACGGAAATGAAAACAAGGAACAATATATTTTAATATATATATATTTTAATTTTCACATGGAACTGCATTGAGTGTAATAGAGTATTATTGGGTGTCATGATTGATGAGCATGTGGGTTCTGTGGCTCAGTCATGCCAATTTTCCCTGTACCACATCAGGAAGATCAGACCCTACCGTTCTGAGCATGCTCCTAGTACAGGTGTTTATAATGCCACGCCCCCTTGACTACTGCAACTGCTTACTGGCAGGGCTCCCAGCTTGCATGCTCAAACCTCTGCAGATGATCCAGAACACAGCAGTGTGTCTGGTCTTCAGATAATCCAAAACACACGGCATGCCCACCGCAGCACGGTCCTAAGAGTGCACGACATGCCCACCGCAGCACGGCCCTAAGAGTGCACGACATGCCCACCGCAGCACGGCCCTAAGAGTGCACGACATGCCCACCGCAGCACGGCCCTAAGAGTGCACGACATGCCCACCGCAGCACGGCCCTAAGAGTGCATGACATGCCCACCGCAGCATGGCCATAAGAGTGCACGCATGCCCACCGCAGCAAAGCCCTAAGAGTGCACGACATGCCCACCGCAGCACGGCCCTAAGAGTGCACGGCATGCCCACCGCAGCACGGCCCTAAGAGTGCACGACATGCCCACCTCAGCACGGCCCTAAGAGTGCACGACATGCCCACCGCAGCACGGCCCTAAGAGTGCAGGACATGCCCACCGCAGCACGGCCCTAAGAGTGCACGACATGCCCCGCAGCACGGCCCTAAGAGTGCACGACATGCCCACCGCAGCACGGCCCTACGAGTGCACGGCATGCCCACCGCAGCACGGCCCTAAGAGTGCACGACATGCCCCGCAGCATGGCCCTAAGAGTGCACGACATGCCCACCGCAGCACGGCCCTAAGAGTGCACGGCATGCCCACCGCAGCACGGCCCTAAGAGTGCACGGCATGCCCACCGCAGCAAAGCCCTAAGAGTGCACGGCATGCCCACCGCAGCATGGCCCTAAGAGTGCACGACATGCCCACCGCAGCACGGCCCTAAGAGTGCACGACATGCCCACCGCAGCACAGCCCTAAGAGTGCACGACATGCCCACCGCAGCAAAGCCTTAACTCATTGAGTGCCAATGACGACTTTAGTCGTCAATTCGGATAGTAACGTTGAGTGCCAATGACGACTAAAGTCGTCAATTGCGTTTTTTGACGGTGGGACGTGGATCAAAGCCTATTACATCTCCTATAAAAATATGGGAGCTATTGAAGGTGTATAACCTATTTTACAGACCCATTAGGTGGCGACAGTGCTCTCCAGATTAGAGAAAGGTCAGGAAAACAGCAGGAAAAAGCCCCGTGATGAAAGAGAAACCGCTCATGCTGCAGCCAGAGCCTTTTGGCTCTGGCTGGAGCTGACGTTGGCTGCGAACAGCAGTCAATCCGCGCCCACAACTGAGCCTCTCTGTCTCTGCTGTATAGTTTCTCCACACGATTAGCCGCCAGAAAAGCAGCACCCGACGCCGAAGGGCCAAACCATTCTCAGCAGTCCAGTTTGGCTTTTCCGTGTCGCGCTGGGAGCCGGCGCACAAAAACGGAGCACTCCGAAAATAGACCTGGGTGCGTGAGGCTGTGTGTTAGTGTGGGGAGGAGTTTGCAGCTGAGGGGGGGAGAGGGGGGTGGGGCACGCAGGGCACCACACAACTACACCACGTCACTACATCAGAAAATATTAGCTTCAGACTCAGTGAATGTGCTTGAAATGCTTAATTTCACAAAAGGCGGAATATCTCAGCTTCTAATTTGGAACGCCTGTTTTTGCTCAAAACAACCTATCTTCTCCGGCTGATAACTAAAGAACGGAAAATGGTATCAATAAACTTTTTTTTGCTGATGATACAATAGAGTCTCCTCGTTCTTTGTGCGTGTTCGGTGTTTACATAGTAATATCACACAATATTCTGTGGGCCTCGAGAAATCACTGAAAACGCTCTGAAACTCTGGCACTGGGAGCGTCCGTTCTCCAAAAGTGGCTGGCACTCAATGAGTTAAGAGTGCACGACATGCCCACCACAGCAAAGCCCAGAGTGCACGACATGCCCACCACAGCACGGCCCTAAGAGTGCACGACATGCCCACCGCAGCAAAGCCCTAAGAGTGCACGACATGCCCACCGCAGCACGGCCCTAAGAGTGCACGACATGCCCACCACAGCACGGCCCTAAGAGTGCACGACATGCCCACCGCAGCAAAGCCCTAAGAGTGCACGACATGCCCACCGCAGCAAAGCCCTAAGAGTGCACGGCATGCCCACCGCAGCACGGCCCTAAGAGTGCACGACATGCCCACCGCAGCACGGCCCTAAGAGTGCACGACATGCCCACCGCAGCAAAGCCCTAAGAGTGCACGACATGCCCACCGCAGCACGGCCCTAAGAGTGCACGACATGCCCACCGCAGCAAAGCCCTAAGAGTGCACGACATGCCCACCGCAGCAAGGCCCAGCTAAAAGTGCATGGCATACCCACCGCAGCACGGCCCTAAGAGTGCACGACATGCCCAACGCAGCACGGCCCTAAGAGTGCACGACATGCCCACCGCAGCACGGCCCTAAGAGTGCACGGCATAGTCACACAAGTCCTTTGAAGTCACAGTCGCCCATTCATTGAGTATTGGAATGCGTCTGAATCAAATTCCAGAGCATGTTAGGATACCTGGCAACACAACGACGAGGGAGACAGCGACGAGAGGAGGGGCCAAATATTTTCTTTAAATCAAACGGAGAGACAGCAAGACAACCAGTCAAGCTGTGGTTCCTCAGTGGTGGAATGATCGTGCGTTCCTTTATCGCAAAATAACTGGGATGTGGAGGCTAAATGACATACATCACATCCGTTTTGTTAGCGTTCCATTTGCAGAAAACCTGAGCTGGGAAGTTCACTGTTCATTGGTCAGATCCAGTCGCTAGCCAGGCTAGCCATTGTTAGCAATAACAATTGACAACATGGCATTTCGCGGCATTTTTTGCGCATACAAACACTGCAGCCTCATGTCCACACAGATATAAGTTAGGCAGTGCTGTGTGTACAGCTGATTTAATGAGACACAAACAAAACAGAAGTGCTAAACAATATTACTACGATTACTACTACTGTTGTTGCGCGGTGCAGCCATCTTGGATTTTTGAGGTCGGGGCTGCTGAGGCTCCTACGAGTTTGGAATGGGAAATACCAGCTCTGATGACGTCACCGCCCAGCTCATGACCTTTGAAGTCGTAAGATTACCAGTCCCCAGTTATAAAGGAATGCACGATGAGCTACCAAACTCCATTCCACCTGCAGATTCCCTCTCAATCTGTAAAACAGGGCTAAAGACGGCTGTTTAGTCAACATGTTCTCACCTGATGGACTGTGGAATAAACAAAAACAAAAACTGTATCACTTTATCTGCCTCTACGCACTTTAAGCATCTATGCACGGCCTTGTAGCACCTTTGTAATGTTGGACCAGAACTATTAGCTTTGTGGCACTTCCTCCTCTCATTCTCTCCAGACGAGATCCTTGCTCGTGTTGTATTAAAATATCATGTTTAAATGTTGAGTAAATGCCAGGGAAAGCTGAGATGTACTGTTCATCCTGCCTGCAATATGTCATCTCTGTCACAGACAGAGAGGGGGTACGGTGGCGCAGTCGGTAGCGCTGTCGCCTCACAGTCAGCAGGTCCTGAGTTCGATTCTCGCCTGGGACACTGTGGGCGCTGTGGTTGTGTTCCCCCCCATATCTTCAGTGCCTACTGCCCAGGTGGGGTATCTCGTCGTAAGGGCCTTTCTCTCTGTGTGGAGTTTGCATGTTCTCCCCGTGCTCCCCCCAGGGGGTTCCTCCGTATATAACCCCCCCACTAAAAACATGCAGAAGATCAGATCGTCATCGTCATCCGACCAGTGACGACAACATCCGAAGTTGGTCCCCGGGCGCTGTACGAGAAAGCGACCACTGCTCCTGGCCTGCCCCCCGGAGGAAAGGACATGCCTGGATGGGTTAAATGCAGAGGACACTTTTCACCGGCCACCGTCAGCATGAGTGTGTTGTGGCCGCATGCATGTGTTGTGGTGTTCGTGTGACAATAAAAGACGGGCTTGTCCATTACGAGAGTTACGGGCTTGTCCGTTACGAGAGACCTTAACAAGAGTTTAGACGGTTTTCATGGAATTGTCAGCCCTGTCTTATTGTACTAGCAAACACCGCAACAGGAAGTGAGCGGGGGTTCAATTTAGAATGTTTTTGTTGTCAAGTTAAAACCGTCTATAACTAGGCTCTATAGCACTACTGAAGGGAACAAATAATCCGTCAAATGAAGCAGTAGCCTACGGTTGGATAATGAATGTCATGACTCACATCAATATCAATACACTCCATATTTGGTGAAGTTAGGGCGCAGACAACAATACAGCATGATTACACATGTTTCTATTATGGTGTGCTTCCACACAACACAGGTTAGAGCCATAACGAGAGGCTCCGCCCCTCCACACAAACATAACGAGAGGCTCCGCCCCTCCACACAAACAAACTGATTGTGCTCTTTTGAATAAAGGAAATAAACATGTCAGTGATCACGGTCGTTTCCCAACAGCCTCAATGACTGTCTGCAGCAGTGCCGGCCCGTTCTCACGACTGTCCTGGGTGATACCATCGGCGAGACACGCACGCAGGCACACACGCACACACACACACACGCACACACACATGCGCACACACACGCACACACACACACACACACACACAAGGGGGGAATAGCGCCGCCAACGCGTCGCACTGAAAGAGCTTGAATAGGTAGAGGGTTCAGACCGTACTGCAGGTTCAGACGCAGTTTGAAACCGCTCCCTCCTCACAATGGACCCACAGCGCTGCAGGCTACTGGGTCAGCAGCGCTGTTGACTTTAAATACTTTATCCATATCCACACATCTGCAAACAAACCGCCGTTGACTGACATGTTTAAAAATGCGATCCTCTGACAATCCACTAAGGATCAGGGTCAGGATTAGATACAGGTTTTGAAGGCTGATACCGATAGATATTTGAATTATATTGTTATACATATATATGTTATATATATGTTATATATATATATATATATATGATAGATATTTGAATTCAATCTGCCGATAGATATTTTGTGCCAATATTTAAAAAAAAAAATCTTTGTTCAACTTCTTACGCTTCTGACCTCCACTGCCCTCAGGCCAGATCAGAGGTTTTCAAAGTGGGAGGCGGGCCTCCCCAGGGGGGCTCCAAACAGTTTCAGGGGAGGCTCAGTTATTACAGTAGCTATCAAAAGTGATCAAATCACATAGAATACCGGTAGTGTAAATGTGAGTCATTTGGTTAAAGAGATGGTTCAGAGATACAGGAGTTTTGGAGATGTTTTGTAGACATCCAAGAATTGTCTAGCGGGGAAATAGCACGCACAACTCCTGGTCTTAAACAGCTTAATTGGTGCAGGTAGGCAGATCACAGCAACAGAGAAGGAGGCAACAGCACTCACATTACAAATAGTTCTTGAAGTTTTAATAGGGGCAGAAACAGACGCGTTTCAGCCTTAAGCCATCATCAGTGTAACCAGAACAAATGACAATGGGTTACATTATATACATAGGTGTGATCAGGAGTTCATCTGTGGAAGCTGCAATGCAGCCAATCACAGAGAAGGAGGTGTGGCCACAGCACAAACAGGCAATCAGCATCAATTACAGAGACAGGGAAGTAGGCTATCAAAAATAGATAAATATATCGGGGGGGGGGGGGGATGAAGAATTTAGTGAAACTATAAAGCAAGTAAACTAAGGGGAGGCACCTTTTTCTAAGTTTTGTTTGAGGGGAGGCCCATATTCTCAGACTTTGAAAACCCCTGGACTAGATGACAGCGCATAAGCTGACAAGTATTAGGACCGGAAGTTGACCAACTGAGGAGGAAGACTAATAATACTGCTTCTGCCACAACTGAAAAAGCTGCTTGTTGTTGTAGCTTCAAACTTGACATCATGCTTGTCTTCATGCACAAAATGACACCATGGATTTTCCATCTTGTCAGGGTGGAAAAGCCTCTGAAATCAATCAATTCAGGTTCAGGGCTTCCCCATAGACAACCAGTGTATTATTGATCACTTCTACAAATATGTAATCAATCAAACGGCATCATATCGCATCCTATCAGAGCTGGCTGAAACTGACACAGGTCCTCACTGACACAGGTCCTCAAAGACCAATATCGTGCTGCATATCGCAGTCTAACAACTGCAATCTTCACACACACACACACACACACACTATGAATATCCTGTCTGTCAGCGAGGCAGGAAACAGGCGGCCAGCGGGTTGTCTGGCTGGCTGTGCCAGGCCGGCGGGGGTCAGGCCTGTCAGGTGGGGGGGGGGGTCACGCAGGTGAGGCAGACAGGGGAACAAAAGAACCAACCAGCCACCCACACACCCCCCTGTTCCCCTCCCCTCCCCATCCCGTCTGCCTTCCCTTCCCCTCAGAACAATCGCCACCAACAGGAACAGGAAGTGATGTATAGAGGAGGTTGATTTAACCGGGGCAATTCCTTTGGCTGGGTGGAGGCTGTGTGTGTGTGTGTGTGTGTGTGTGTGTGTGTGCTTCCCATTTTCATAGAAGCTGTCACAGCATCTCAATAGTGCGAGTGCACAAATCATAATTCAGAAAAAGATATCCTACGTGTATTTAAATACCACTGTACAAATGATCCCAATATACGTGAATATGTGAATTTAGAATATGTACAACATTTGATTGTGGGAACTGAACTGACACAACGCCCCGGAAAGCCAACAATCCCGTAGGTTACAATAGAGGAAGGTGTTGAAATGATCCCAGCGATCACTCAAGTCTCCAAATAAACTGCATTGATAAAGCTCATCCTGGTTTTTGTAAACAGGATGTGGCTTTTCCAGGCACCGGCTCTTCACGGGAAAAAATTAGTTTGTGGAATATCAGAATCACATTAATGTGATGTTGACCATGAGCACTCACACCTGACCATTCCTATAAGGGTCTTAAAGTGTGTCTGTGGTGTTCCATATGAGTACAGTAGTCACATTGTACTTTACGGGATTTTTCTTTTATGCCTCAGCTGGAGCATTATGTTTTCGGGTTGTCCATCCGTCCGTCCGTCCGTCCGTATGTCCATCTCATGCTCGTTAACGCGGTATCTCAGGAACGCTTTCTCAGGAACATCCACTTGGACTAGAGGATGATCTTATTAGATTTTGGTGGTGAAAGGTCAAAGTTCAAGGTGACACTGTGACCCAGGGGGGGCACGGAGCACGGGGAGAACATGCAAACTCCACACAGAAAGGCCCTTTCAATGAGATAACCCAGCTGGGCACCATAGGCACGTGAGGACATGGGGTGACCACAACCCACAGCACCACAGTGTCCCAGGGGGGAATCAAACCCAGGACCCTGAGGCGACAGCGCTACCACTACGCTAGGTCATAGAGCAGTGGTCAAACTTGGGGTTTGCGACCCAATCAAATGGGGTCACCTGAAATTAAAATAAATAAATAAATAAATAAATAAATAAATAAATAAATAAATAAATAAATAAATAAATAAATAAATAAATAAATAAATGTTTTTTTAGTTTATTATTTATTTTATTTTTATTTTACACCGCACACAATTTAAAACTACCGAAGAGGATTAGGGCCACGTGTGACACATTTATTTAAATTCTGAGTTTAAGTCAGAATTCTGAAAATAAAGTTAGAATTCTGAGAAAAAAGTCAGAAGATTTCTGAGATTAAAGTAAGAATTCTGAGCTTAATGTTAGAATTTTGAGAGAAAAAAGTCTGACATTAAAGTCAGAATTCTCAGATTAAAGTCAGAATTCTCAGATTAAAATCAGAATTATAAGGAAAAAATGCCAGCATTCCGATTTTAATGTCAGAATTCTGAGGGAACAAAATCTGAATTCTGAGATGAAGGTTGGGAACCCCTGTCGTAGAGAGTCGGGATTTGAGGGGGTGGGTTGGGGGAGTGGCTCGGAGGTTGTGGGTGGTGGGAGGGGGGCGTGGTCGGTAACGGGGTGGGGTTAGGGAAAATGGGCCATAGCTACGCATAGGACAGTCCTAGAGAGTCAGGGTTTGAGGAGTGGGTAGGGGGATCATGTGAGTGGTGGGAGGGGGCGTGGTGAGTGAAGGGGTGGGGATAGGGGAAAGGGGCTGTAGGTAGGGATAGGAAGGTCATAGAGAGTCAGGTTTCGAGGGGTGGGTAGAGGAGTGGCCGGGGGTATGTAGGTGGATGGAGGGATTAGGGGTAAGACCATGTTTCCATGTTTAAAACAATTAGCTGTGTTGTTGAGGTACCCCCAAACATTGCGCCTTAAGTGCCATAAGGCTGAATGGCCATCCCACTGTACCATGGGCTTCAAGGTATTTGTGCTTGTATAAGTCTGGACAGACATGGATGTAGACTGCAACACTTGACTTGTTGGCGGAGACATACAACCGTGAGGTGGTTATTTCTCGTTTTTTTTTGTCTCCCATCATATCTCCATAATTTTCCTCATGGGAACTTTGTTTTTCTGTGATCTTCTGTATGGTATCCTTTTAAAATATATTATAGGTTAAGGGGTGTTCCAGGGGAAATTGATGAATTGTTCAACTTCGCCATAATTTCATGTACAAGAAGTTAACGGCAATTAGAAATGTAGAAGAATGACAGTGTTGATCATAGTTATCTCTCTACAATACAGATAGTCATGGGAATTCTGGACAAAATCATATAATCTGACATTAAAAACATTCTCAGATTTGGGTCTGAGGGATCTCATCAAATGGGGGTCTGCGGCTCTAAAGTGGATTAAATCAGGGGTTGGTGATCATATGAAAAACGGTTGAGAATCACCGTGACAGGATCACCACCATAGTTGTTTTTCCTGTGAGACATCAGAAGATGCACATCAACATGACCTTGCCTGGGAACATTATTATGTGACCATGCAGCAGCAGGGGGGGGGGACGTATGAGCTAACATAGGACCTCCTGGTTGTTATTTAGACTCCGGGGGCCGGGCCTGCATAGCGGTCGGCCCAAGTGCCGGTGTCTGCGGTGTCTCCCGCCCCCCCGGGCAGCTCCAAGACTTCCTTGAGAATGCGAGCAGGCGTGCGGCACCGCGCATCAGCGGGTCATTCCACAAAGACAAGCATGTGGCACTTGACAGCGATGCTCGATGAGCGATGCACCCCCCCCCCCCCCGCCACAAGCTAGTGCAGCAGCAGCCCCGGGCCTTTTAAGATGCTGGCGGGCCAAGGGGGCTCCGGACCCTGAAAGGCGACACCTCGGGGGGCCCACGCCGCCACGCAGGATCCCTCGCTTCTTCTCTTTCCCCTCCACATGCGGACTCCTGTCTGTCCTCGGCTGCTAATTCCCATCACACTTCCTCTGCAGAGTGGAGGAGGAGTGGAGGGGGGCAGTGCCCTGTGTGTTCTATGTTATTAATACTATTGTTAACTGCACACTCAAGGCTGGCCTCCCTGACTCACCTCATCATGTTACAGGTATATTGTACACAACGGAGAAATTGCCAATCCCACTTTATATAATAGCGTCTATAAATATCAGAGGGAATACCGTGGCCAATTATGGTGAGATAGATGCAAGCCGATTGTCGCGATGATGCCAGCATCTAGCAATAGTAGAGATGCACCGATGTGAAAATTTTGGCCGACGCCGATAACCGATATTTACCGATGTCGATGTGATCTGCATAAAACCACATTTTTATGATCGTCACATTTTGTACATACTGAAAAACACATGTGAACACTGAATTTGAAAAAGTTATGCATTTCTTTATTTGCAAAGCCTTTGGAAAAGCCCATAAATCATAGATTTACTGCATTATTTCATATCAATGTGAAGAATTTGGCTGATAATGATAACCGATATTAACATTGCAACATCTGACCGATACCGATATGACCGATATGTTAAAAAATGACTAACATCGGCCGATACCGATATGATTGCCGATATATCGTGCATCCCTAAGCAATAGTTTTTTTTTTGTCAGTTTAAAAGGACTAGTGCAGTGCCCGTTCACCACGCTGCCACGCAGAGCGCTGTTTGCTTGTTTTATTCAAAGCGCTACCGCACTGTGCACGGTCGCGATGTTGCCTCACAGCTGGGTTTCGATTCCTCCTGGGTCGTTGACTCGTTGGTCGCACCGTGGTATACCGTATGTTCCCCCCCATGGCCTTTTGTGCCTTGTGCTCAGATGGGTTATCTGGTGAAGGGGGTCTTTCTGTGTGGAGTTTTGCATGTTCTCCCCGTGTTTCCCTGAGGTTTCCTCCATATAACATCGATACGAACGCCGACTAAAAACATGCAGAAGCTCGTCGCCTCACCAGCGACGGTTGAAGGTAAGTTGGTCCCCGCCGGGCGCTGCGATGAAAAGCTGCCCAGTGCTTCTGGCCTGCCCCAAGGAGGTGGACCAGCCAAGGAGGACCAGTGCTTCTGGCCTGCCCCAAGGAGGTGGACGAGCCAGGAGGACCAAAATGCGGAGAGCGCATTGCACGGCGTCACTGTACTTGCATGTGTGTGTGTGTGTGTGTGTGTGTGTGTGTGTGTGTCCGCGTGTCCAAAGGGGTCTTTGGTGGTCGTTGTGACAAATAAAAATGTACTTGTTGAATAAAAACGGGCTTGTCCGTCCTGTGTTTTTTAAAGTGTTGCGTGGCCTGGCCTGGCCTGACCATGGAGGAGGGCCAGGCTGGGTCAAACGCAAAGGACAAATTTCACAGCACATCCAATTGCATGTGTGTGTGTGTGTGTGTGTGTGTGTGTGTGTGTGTGTGTGTGTGTGTACTGGCTGTCGTTAACGTGTGTGCAAGATGATTTTTTTTCCTTTTTTTTCTTGATTATTGCAAAAAATAGGTGCAACATGTGGACAGAGTATAGCTTAAAGCCAGGGAGTGTTGGCAGAAATGTTGGCAAAAATGAAAACTTCCCCAGGTTTCGGCCGTATGGATGATGATGGATAAATCATGACTACTTTTACTTTCCAAAACATGTTAGAATTTCTGTTGAACTTGGATTCCAGCACTGGTTGTTGTACAGGTGGTTGTAAAGTTTGATAGGGCTACAGCACCCTCTAGAGAACAATACTATGCAATTGGTAAAGGCAGTTGCCGATGATAATGATAACATCATCATTATCATCAGGATTTTAAACATAATAATAATAATGATAATAATAATAATATACCTGCTTATGGCTTGTTGTAATAAAAGTGAAATTTTCTAGGATTATGGATGGGTTTTATGGATTAGAAGAACTCAACAACCAAGTTATATTTTTAAATCTTTCTCAATCACTGAGTAGAACAAATAGTTTACATTCAAGATTAAAGAGATGTATTCCCATTTACATAGGTACAGAAGAGTACAGTACAGGTACATTGGAATTATTAACTTTTTTGTTAGCTTTACAAACTGGCAAAGAACGGCAATTAAAAGAGCTGTACAAAAAATTATATATACACCCTATAGACATAATCAGTATGAATTATTGCACAATAAATGACTGCACTATGAATTGAATTATTGCGCAAAACAAAAGAACCAATGGATCAATGTACTGGGTAACCCTGGGTAACGTAACATAACATCGACCCGGAGAGTGAGAGGGAGTGAGTTGAATACAAATCCCAGTCCAAAAGGTGTGAGGGTGTTAAGTGTCCATGGTGTGAACTAGAAGGGCACAGACCTCTGCCAATATTCATGCTATTATTGCTTGTTCGTGAGTCGGATCCACTCCAGAATGTAATGGGTTCTTCCTTGGCCCATGCTACACTGTCTCAGCAATAAACACTCTGTAATTCACGCCCACAGAACATGGACAAAGGAAGTTGAGGTGGGGGACGCTTCAGACCGGAGGAAGTTCGGACCGATGCAGGTGATTGGAGAAATACAAGCGGATGTCAGGTGGGATTAGGCGGGACCTGGAACCTGGTAGTGAGGCTACAGGAAGGCCTTTGACTGTAATGTTTCCTTCGTGTTCAACTAGGTCTATCATCATCACGTATTTGTTATTGAAATGCATGAACATAGTGTTGCCGTCAACATATTTCAGTTTCTGTTGTCAGACAACTGTCTGAGCATCAAAAGCGACTTGTTTCATGGTCACATCATAGCAGGCCAGGAAATATAGGCCGCTGCTCCATCATTGTAACAAAACACTGACAGTAGCTAACAAGCTAAACGTTAGTGCCCGGGAAAACCTCAAAGTCACTCTGTCCAACGATAGCCTATTGAAAACCTCTAGTCTATATTGACCCCAACAGATTTTGTATCATTGACAAAGTAAAGTAAATTCCTATCAAAATATTGCGGAATTATTCACTTTGTAACACTTTCCATGTTTCATTATAGGCTAATCGATGAATTAACTTAAAGGCTCGTGCATTACCATGGATAACATGGTCTTGTTTCTGTTCAGCAATACTGGCTCTGCTCATTTACACATAATTGAGCAAACCTACTGTTTCATTTTCCTCGGACACCGTCAGCCTGACAGCATTCATATGGTACTGGCAGCGGTCCCGGCTCAAGCAGAAGGTGACAGGAGCAGATGTTTGAATTAGGTCATTGGGGCTGACTAAATGAGCAAAGGGGTGTGTGGGGCTATAGCAACCCCACCCCTTCAAAACCCACTTGCTACAGAAACCACAATCACAGTCTTCCTCTGTCTGAGGAAGACTGCCCGGAGCCCGTTGGCGCAGTCTGGCTGTAGCCCTATAGAGGGTATGCATGTGATGTCACAGAGGCAGAAGTCACCGTGGGGTCACGCCCACTGAGTCACAGCAAGACTGAGCTTTGAATGCAGTAATCAGCCTAGATAACGGACACCTGCTGCTCAGGGAGGAACTTGACACTCATTTTGACACTCATTCCCGATTGAGGGGGCGTGTTCCAGTGGGTGTGCATACCCTCTATACTCCATTTAAGAGCCTACAGGGAATAAGAAGTGAAGAGAAGTGGGGGGAAATGGCTAATTAGTGGCCAAAACCATACAGTTGATGGCCAAAATGTGTGAACACTGGTTCAGCACCATGGAGAGCTCCATTCGTTAGGTACTGATGGAGTAGTCTGGGGCCAAAAGCGTAGCGGCACGTCACCCGGCGCAAACACACTTGGTGTTCCAGCGGAAATGCCGGGAACCCCCCATAGTCATAGTCATGTAAATAAATGTGATCTGCGTTATCTAGCTGTAGGCCTATAGCTACAAAAATAAAATGAACCAACACCATATAAAACCATCCTTCTATGGGGGACAAAGCGGAAAGACCACCGGAGCTTCCGGGTCTTAGGGTGGATGATCATTATTTTGATCCTGTGGTAATGGGTACCAGGCTCTCTCTCCTTTGAGAGAGTCTGGTGACGCGAGGTTACTGATGGAGCACACCATCCTGAGCAGAAGTGAAGTGGGCAGGGAAGTGGTAGCCTGGGTAAACCCAGCCCCCACGTGACCTGCTCTCAGAGTTCCTGACTGAGAACCAGAGGTCTGAGAGCAGGTCACGTGGAGGCTGGGTTTACCCAGGCTAGGGAAGTGGACTATGAAAGCCCTCTGGAGAGAGAGGAGAGGCTGCATCCCAACTCTGTGAGCTAGGTCTGACTAAATTGCCTGTGCTCCAACAGGTCTCAGAACGAGTTTAGAATACAATCAAGCCTTGTGCTGCCTTGATGGCAAGGGTCTTGTGTCTTTGGGGCTCCCTGCTTAAATGATCAAATCAGAAAAAGCAACTGGGTGCAGTAATGACCTCCTACCTGCATGTGCGCTGTTCCCAACCATGAAAGTTATTCTTCCTACACGCGGAAAGGAAATAGGAAACCCGCCATTGCAGCAAAGCTTCCAACGTGAGGATTTCGTTGAAGTGCACACGCACAGACAGCCTAAAATACGTGGGATTTTTGTCTATCGTTCTTATTCTGTTGGAGTCATGGCGTACCGAGGACAAGGACAGAAGATCCAGAAGGTCATGGTGCAGCCCATTGTATCCTTTTATGATATAAAGTTGATACACGACGACGTGCGCGGTTGATTGCTAGCTACAATAGCGGCTAGGCTAGGCTAGTCATTCATCATCCAGCGTCTAAAAACAGCGGGGTTAGCTACTAAGCTAGTTAGTCAATGTGTCATATCGAGCTGGAAGTCGTTTATGTGTTGACTATTTTTGCATGCTTTTACAGACATGTTCTTGATCCTATGCGCGCTTTGAGCTGCTGGATCCCAATGTGGACCTAGCCGCACTATCTGTTGATGAAAAAGATTGGTGATTAACTTACCTTGCTTACGGTCAAAGGAACATCGAACGGCCTGCTAAGCAGCAACACTTGATTGCGGTTGTATTTCAGCGTACACTGTTAGCTTAGCTATAGCGCCCACAACGGTGCAGTTTGTTGAAGCGCTGCGCCTGCTTGCATGCCGAATTGAAGACAGATCCTGGCAATGTCCTGAGTAAAGTTCTACCGAGTCTCTAACGCTACATGCATTGCAAGGTGTACGTGTAACGTTACAGAATTGAGCATGGCTCTATACTGAAATGCAAGGACATTGCATACAGTGCAAAGCATACAACAGATGTCACGATACTAGCATTTCTCCTTCGATACCGATACCCAGGAAAATGTCGATACTCAATACCATTTTCGATACCACGCGGCGGGATGACAACAACACATCAAGAGGCTTACAAAATAAACAAAGACAGATGGACGCTTCTCCATAATCTAGGCCTGATAAAACTCGTTAAAAACTTTGACCTTACACAGCAGATTACACCTGCTCTAGTCATCAGCCTATCATAACACAGCAGATTACACCTGCTCTAGTCATCAGCCTATCAGAACACTTTGAGCTTGTTGAAGCAAAAGATACCAACCAATGACAGGGAGGGAGAAATCAGTAGTATGTTTGATTTTTCATTAAGAGAAAGCACTGCTGATATTGATACAGTTGCAAATGAGTATTGTATCCGTTTAAAATGTTTAGTATTGAGACCTATCGATACCTGTTGCAAATGAGTATTGTATCCGTTTAACATTTTTAGTATTGACTTTTATCGATACTATCGATACTTTTGACAACCCTACAACAGACAGTATGTGCTTTCACTCAGGCAACCTGACATAGGGCCTACATCAATAGTGTACACGTTTTCATTTCATGACCCTACATAAACAACACAAGTGTAGAGTTAGAAAATAGTTTGTGTTTGGACAGCTCTCATGAGTGTTTTTTTTTCCTTGTTTTAATATGGCTGTTGAATTTCCTTGACTCCTTGTATCAGAACCTCATTTTCAGATATCTACAAAATGTAAGTAGTTTGATCTGCCTCCGTAATTTATGTTTTTCTTCAAACTGTGTATGTGTCTGAACACCGATTTCACTTAATTATTGAATGGATATTATTCTAATCTCCCTTCCCTCTCTTCAATTAGCGCTCACGGATCCAAGTGTGGTTGTACGAACAGGTGAACATGCGGATAGAAGGATGCATTATTGTAAGTTTCCTTCGACGCCTTTTCTTTTGTTGAGCTTGTATGGAGTGAACGTTTTCTGTTTAGTCTCTGTCGGTTGATGGTCATATGACTGCTGGTCAGATTGTGGAATACACTGACTAGACTATAGGCTCACTACTATTTTTGTTCTACGTGAGGACCACAACAGGAACAATTCTCAGTTTAACAGCAAAAGTGATGAGACATACTGATACTGATATCCAGGAAAAGGTTATTTTCCGCACTGCAATTCTAACCAAAGAAGGAAATGACTCTTCCCACACGTTAATACATTTTGTTGTGTCAAACACAACCAAACTAGGCCTGAACGATATGAGGAATATCTGCAATGTGTAATAACATTATTCAATATTGCGATTAGGGCTGGGTTCAAAAAATCGATTCTCCGATTTTTAATCGATTTTCATTTTAATCCTCGATTATCGATTCATATGTCCAGAGATCGATTTTTTTTTTACTAAACAGGCTAAAATATTGTGCTGTGTGTGGTAGTTGAAACATAGTTTCAAGTTGACGTTTAATTATGTTTGTAGTTGAAACAAAAACATAAATACTGTAGGCTACATGAATGGAAATGTTTGATCATTATTAATATCTACTTTTAGAAATTATATAGGCTGAAATCAAATCACTGTGCATAATTGTGAAAGTGTCTTTATTGACAGATGAAAAGGCTGTTCTTTACCCTTTGTCACCACGTGGTGAGTAAATATATGTGTAACTAAAACCATTAAAATTGACAACAGGTCTGCAACTTTTTTTCCCCATGTATCTACTTGGCTGGTTGGAAACCCCTGTGTTACATAACTGGACAGTCATGTAATTCAGGGTACAGCTCAAAAACCACGTTTTGGTATCACTAACCAAATCCAATATTGAAAATTGATCGAATCGGAATCGAATCGAATCGAATCGAATCGAATCGAATCGAAATTAATCGATTCGCAACCTTGTGAATCGGAATCGAATCGATTCTTGAAATTTGAACCAATACCCAGCTCTAATTGCGATGATTATATTACCTGCGATAAATAAGTTATGGATGGGCATTTTAAGTAATTTATTATTAATTTAATCGCATCCTGAGTGTGAATGCCTGGTGTGTCCATATACAATTATTTTTGTTATTCATTGCATTTCATGCAGTCTTTGCAATCTGTTTATTGTGCATGTTCATATCGCGATAACTAGGGCTGGGACGGATCACGGATAATCCGTGACCCGTACGGATCAGCCCCCACGGTTCGGAACGTCTTGGTCCGTGGACCCCCCCCCCCCCCCCTTTCGTTTCATTTAACGTTTAACGTTAGTGTATGAGAACGCCTGCAGCGCAGCCAGACACAGACAGGCATCATCATGGCAAGCACAAGTGAGCTTCCTCATCCCTTCGCTGTAAAGTCTCTCTGAAGGCTGTGGCTAGTGGCTACTAAAGACAGCAAACTTATTTCAACACCTCTGAAAAAGCACAGGAATGCGAGCAGCATGTTGCGCGCTGCACAAGATAGCACAAGCCACAACACGCGCACACACACACACGCGCACACGTTTCACGAACACATTATCACCGGACGGTGAAATGTTGCCTTGGACACAACAACAAAACAACACGTGGGGCCACCGAGTAGCATAACGTAGCATCAACGTTATGTTTCCAGACTCACCCGGTCTGGTCTGTACCCGTGTCATGTGACTACGTTAGCAAGCAACAGGCAGGAAGTTAGGCGCAGTGCCACCTAAAACAGGAAGTTGGGTTGTTTTGCCTTCAGAGTAAAAGCATAAATTGTGTCATGAGAAAAAAATGTTTTTTGAGCTGTGCAGGGCAACAAATGGTTAGAGAAGTATAATAGTATTAAAAATTCAAATCGAAAATCTAATTTTGAGAGAAAAAATCTGATATAGCCTTTTTTTTTTTTTTTTGCTGATCCGAAAAATCCGTGATCCGTGGCTCAAAATCCGTCACGCGATCCGATCCGTGGGTTTTCTGATCCGTCCCAGCCCTAGCGATAACGATGAAAATACGATTTATCGTGCAGCCCTAAACCAAACTAATGCTTTCATCCAAGAAAGTAACATCTCCTGATTTGGACCAAAGCAAACAGACTCAAGGTTTGAAAACATACATACATAACATAACGCAAAGCTGGCTGATATCTTCCCCTAAACATACACAGACAGTGGGTTCAATTATTGGCACAAACTGTAAGGAAGGAATCAACTACTGCCAACACACAGTTGAAACTGTTAATTTACATGTACTGTAAGTTGCTGTCTTAATCTATCCATATATTTCTTAAATGGTGAATGAGTGCATACATCTCCCTCGTTTCGAAAGCTCACTGGGACTTTGACTCACGTTTCCTTCCCTTTCTTAGGGTTTTGATGAGTACATGAACCTGGTTCTGGACGATGCCGAGGAAGTCCACATGAAGACTAAGAACAGAAAGCCCCTGGGTAAGAGTCCAGTGTATTTACCACTGATGTTCTTCATCAGATGACTGCTGAAGATCATTGATTTCCCCCCCTGCACCTTAATAAAAGGCATTTAATAGTCCGAGCTGCTCCAGTGACTCCTTCCTAACTTTGTATTGATGACATTGGTCAACACGTGGGTTTCGGAAAGAAATGGGTTCTTCTCTCGAGAACAAACTCTTATAATGAATACGGTAAATAAATAAATGTCAGCATTAAAACATAACCCTGAAAAGTAACATTGTTTCTGCTACCAAGGCTAGGAGGAACTTCCCTGTTGTTAGGACACAGTGGGCATATTTTCCATTCAGGCTGTAAAAAGATTTTCTATTCATTCATATGGCCTCGTGATCTTCGGGCTGCGCTGATGGAATATGAATGCAAACCAAACACTGTCTGGAAAAAAATGGGGGGGGGGGGCACTGCGCAATTAATATACAACAGTAACTTTCATTCATTAATAATACCCGTTTGTCCCCCACAGTATAGTGTGGGTGCATCAGAATTATTGTCTGAAAAAGATGGACGAATTAAGACGCTGGGGTATTTGGAAAAATCATTTTAAGGTATGAATGATGAAGTTGAATGAAGCTAAGACGTAATGCCAATAAAAGGTATTTATTGGGGTCGCCGAGAACGGTGCCGGGCAACGTGTCCGGCATGATTTCAGTTTGCTGCATAATTGGAATAAATACCGGACACATATTAGATCTGTGTTTATTGATCTTAAAAAACAACTGATAGCAGGTTATAGCCTCTAATCTCGATGTTGCCGTAAATTCCCTGCACTAACCATGTTTCTATGAGCAGTCAATCAAATGGAACGACCCGAAATGCAAGCTTCGGGGTTAATTAATTTCTTTTTGGTGATTTTGGTACACGCTGCCTTGCATGTGACGTAGCCTATTAAAAGAGCACTGACAAGGGCTTTTCAGTTCTCAGATCAAGGCTACAGGTAACTAGCGTTAGCAATAATGTATTCTTACCTTTTCTTCCAGTTTAAAATTAAGCAAATATTCCCAGCTGCACTTGTGAAGTTTATAGCATATTGTCCATTCGCAGAAAACACAGCGTGTAAATCAACTTTCAATTAACGATATGGCGTCGTCATTGTCAGTTGTAACGTTAGATCCGCTTGGTTTTAGGTTGATTCACGTCTCATATCTCTTTCTTTCCCTGCATGCTCTCCCTGCATGTAACGTTAGATATGCAGGCGCAGTATAGCCACTGTCTTTACCTGTTGAGACAGACGGAGCATGCTGCTGATTGCTGCTGCCTGCAGGCACATGTATTGAGCGCGTGCGTTTGTAAATTAGGCATTTCGTTCATCGCATAACATACAGCCTACACTATAACCTACACATAAAAATATTAATTTAGACTATTTAATAGGAGGAGGCTGTGTGGAAATGCAACTTGAGCCTATTTTAATACAACTCAAATTGTGCTGAGAGGGGATTATTTACCGGACCTGGTGTCCGGCAGATTTTAATTTGTCGGACTTTGACCAGATTGGGGTTTTATTTATTTAGTAACAACAGTTGATGCTGTGCACCTAGCTACTGTAGATACCATGGGACAAATGGAGCAACACAGAATTAACCTATTTGCACATTGATCGATCGTCTAATTTTTCTACAACCATTATAACTACCGGTAGATTATCAAAATGAATTTGAGAGTGATATATTGGGGTAGTTATTTTTTTGTAGGGGCTTTCAATTGGCTCATGAAGCTCTGAAAATAACAAAATGACAAAAGACATTTTCACTGTTGTAATGCGCCCAGAGCAGATCTGATGGATTGATGGCATGATCTTGGGACTCAGTGGGTGTTGTTGAGTGTTTTGTCCATAAGTTAACAAATTCTTTGTATCTCTCTCTCTCCCTCTCTCTATCCATCATCTCACTCTCCTGATCCACCTCAACTTGGGTTTCTCTGCCTTTCCTCCACCATCCATGTCTCCCAGGGAGGGTCATGTTGAAAGGAGACAACATCACCTTGCTGCAGAGTGTGTCGTCCCCCACCTAACGGAACTGAGATGCCCACACTGCTCACCTTTTTCTACTTTAGAAAGGTTTTCCAACCAGTTTTGTTTTTATTTTTTTTGCAAATGGTGTCGAGTGTACTGTTGTCTATATAACATGAATAATGTAATTTTCTTTTCATCCAATGGTCCCCTTTCCAAAATAAAGGTTTCGTTTTGTTTCCTAGAGCTGTTCTCAATATTATTTCACTGAACATGTTTTACTTTCAGCCATTTTTGGGGGAGGGATATTAACCTCTACTGGACAAGAGAAAAGCCAGCACTCCAAATGTCTTTTTTGTTGATTTATTTCCTCCTCAATACACCTGGGCAGCAGCAACGAACGTTTCAGTCAGAGACCTTCCTCAGCGTTGTGCTGTGTCAGGCAAAAAAAGACAGCTATATACAGTCATGCCGGAAGTACAATCAATTAGGAAAATAAAATAAAACATTTTGTAATGTGCCTTGTCCCGAGTAGAGGCAAGGAACTATTTAGTAATACATTGAAAATAATACATTTAGAATAATACATAGAAAAGTTAAAAGTATTGTAAAAAGACCTCCAAACGGAAGTGCTTCACAATAAGGCTCTGTATATAATGAGCATGATTATACCAGAACTTACAACGGGGGCTCTAGTGACAAGCTACTGTAAGAGGTTGGCTAGCCACACATGGAGCAAACAGGCACAGGGGTCCCAATGTTCTCAGCACAATCGCAACCACATACTTAAGAATACACCAATAGAGAACAAGAAAAAATATTAAAGAAAACAGCTAAGAAGTAGCTCCTCGTTTAGGCCTTTAGGGTGTTCTGTGTGTAGGGCATGAATCCAAAATGCCTCCCTTTGTAGTAAGGCCCTGTCTCTGTCACCGCCCCTCTTTAAGGGACCAACAGACTCAATCCCCTGGAACCTAAGAGAACACACATCGTGTCCAAATGAATTAAAATGTCTGGCTACAGACGACTTTTCCTCTTTATTTCTAATATTGCTTTTATGTTCAGAAATGCGAACTTTAAGTTCTCTCGTGGTTTTCCCCACATAACAAAGGCCACAGGGACATTTCAAAAGATACACCACAAATTTAGTTTTACAGGAAATCCTACTTTTGATCAATAATTTCTTCCCTGAGTGTGGGTGTAAAAAGGTAGCACCCTTAATCATAGCGTTACAGTGAATACAATTGGAACAAGGAAAATTACCATTAGGCAAATTAGATAAAAAATGGAGGGGGGGTGTGTAGCAGTCCGCTTTAACTAGTACATCTCTCAGATTTTTAGCTCGTTTATGAGCAAACAGAGGAGGTTTAACAAAGGCGTGGCCCACCTGGGGGTCACTACGTAATATGTGCCAGTGTTTTAACACACAGGATTTGATGTCATGGGACACCGGAGAGAAGGTTGTGGCGCAAACCATATTAAAGCTCTGGGCAGAGGGGGTTTTGGGCACCAATAAGTCCTCTCTATTCAAGTTTTTAACCCGCTGGAGGCTGTTATCCAGAACACTGTTACTATAACCTTTCGCTCTAAAGCGAGCACACAGTTCAGCAGCTTGTTCATCGAAATCAATATCTCGATTACAAATTCTTCTGACCCTTAAAAGCTGACTATAAGGTAAACCTCTTTTAAGACTGGGAGGATGATAACTAGTAAAGTCTAAAAAACTATTTCTGTCTGTCTTTTTCCTGTAGACCTTGGTCAAGAGGAGATCAGATTTTTTCACACAAACATCCAGAAAGGACACTGAATCAAGGCTATATTCAAGCGAAAATTTTATAGAAGGTAATCTGGAATCAATATATAACTTGAACTCTTCTAATTGGATGAGAGACCCAGTGAAAATAAAGAATACATCATCAATAAAACGGAACCAACACTCAAAAAAGGCACCAAAGGGGTTATTCTGATGAACAAAGTTATCTTCAAATTTGCCCATAAAAAGGTTTGCATAGTTTGGTGAGCACGGGCTCCCCATACTAACCCCCTGGCATTGTAAGTAGTACGCTTTTTCAAACTTAAAGTAGTTTCTGTTCAGAATCAATTTGCACAGGTCCACTAGAAAACCAGTAGGGGGTGTAGGGTTCTGTCTTGTGTCCAAATAGTGTGTAAGAGCTTCCAAACCCTCCGTATGGGGTACATTAGTATACAGACTGTTCACATCCATGGTGCACAAAAAACTGCCTTCAGTGATGTTTTGTATAGAATTCAATTTGTTAAGAAAATCTGTAGTGTCTTTCAGATAAGACGGAAGTAGGTATACCAGTGATTTAATATGTTTATCTAGGTATTGTGAAATCGGTTCTGTAAGAGACTGAGTGCCCGCTACAATGGGCCTGCCAGGTACTGGTTCCACACAACTCTTATGTATTTTAGGAAGAGTGTAAAAAACTGGACGTATAGGATGTTTCTGAAGCATAAATTTATGTTCATCCTGATTAATGAAAGAATTAGTTAATGCAGTGCTCAAAAAAGCCTCTACTTCCTGAAGGAATTTCACAGTAGGGTCCCCCATTAAAGGAGTGTAAAATTCAGATGCCCCAAGTTGTCTCAGAATCTCAGTTCTGTAAGACACAATGTTTTGAATAACTACAGCACCACCTTTGTCCGCATTTCTGATCACAATGGTAGAATCTTTTGACAGTGTGACTAACGAATTACTTTCTTCAAGTTCAATGTTCGAAAAATGTCTCTTTTTATTGTTTGACAGTACCGTTTCCATCGCGTCCTGCTCAACCAACCTACAGAAGGTAGCGACAGAATGGTTCAACACAGGTGGGACAAAAGTACTTTTAGCCCTCAATCCAAACGAGGGTATGGAGGGTGGTGCAGGTACACTGCTGACAGTCTGTGAAGGAGGAGAAAGTGAGTGGGGAGCGCCCTTGTCAAAAAAAGCACGAAGCTTGACATTTCTTAAGAATTTAAACAGTTCTATTCTAGTTTTAAATGGGTCCGCTCTAGTAAAGGGAACAAAAGATAAACCTTTTGAGAGGATGGAGACTTCTTTTGGAGACAGGGGTCTGTTAGACAGGTTGATCACGTTAATCCCTTCTGGTTCCCTCTCCCTCTCCCTCTGTTGGCGCGCGCGGTGGCGCCTGCCGCCCCTCCGGGTGGGACGTCGTCTGTTGCCACTCTCGTTGGATTCCTTCGCTGCATGGGATGTCCTAAAAAAGGCTGTTGTCTACGGCGGGTCGCTCGCTCCTCGTTGCCAGATTCGTCTGTCGACCAGCCGCTGGACGCTGTGTGTTCCCCCCGTCTGCGTTGATGTCTGAAGTGGGAATTAGAACCATCATGGCTCAACCATGGGTAGACACGGTCATTCTTGTAATCCAGCGTGTCTCTCCGGTACTTGTTCAGCTTCATGTCTGAAACCTGCTTTTCATAAGTCTCTTTCACAGCTCTCAAAAGGTTTATCTTTTGTTCCCTTTACTAGAGCGGACCCATTTAAAACTAGAATAGAACTGTTTAAATTCTTAAGAAATGTCAAGCTTCGTGCTTTTTTTGACAAGGGCGCTCCCCACTCACTTTCTCCTCCTTCACAGACTGTCAGCAGTGTACCTGCACCACCCTCCATACCCTCGTTTGGATTGAGGGCTAAAAGTACTTTTGTCCCACCTGTGTTGAACCATTCTGTCGCTACCTTCTGTAGGTTGGTTGAGCAGGACGCGATGGAAACGGTACTGTCAAACAATAAAAAGAGACATTTTTCGAACATTGAACTTGAAGAAAGTAATTCGTTAGTCACACTGTCAAAAGATTCTACCATTGTGATCAGAAATGCGGACAAAGGTGGTGCTGTAGTTATTCAAAACATTGTGTCTTACAGAACTGAGATTCTGAGACAACTTGGGGCATCTGAATTTTACACTCCTTTAATGGGGGACCCTACTGTGAAATTCCTTCAGGAAGTAGAGGCTTTTTTGAGCACTGCATTAACTAATTCTTTCATTAATCAGGATGAACATAAATTTATGCTTCAGAAACATCCTATACGTCCAGTTTTTTACACTCTTCCTAAAATACATAAGAGTTGTGTGGAACCAGTACCTGGCAGGCCCATTGTAGCGGGCACTCAGTCTCTTACAGAACCGATTTCACAATACCTAGATAAACATATTAAATCACTGGTATACCTACTTCCGTCTTATCTGAAAGACACTACAGATTTTCTTAACAAATTGAATTCTATACAAAACATCACTGAAGGCAGTTTTTTGTGCACCATGGATGTGAACAGTCTGTATACTAATGTACCCCATACGGAGGGTTTGGAAGCTCTTACACACTATTTGGACACAAGACAGAACCCTACACCCCCTACTGGTTTTCTAGTGGACCTGTGCAAATTGATTCTGAACAGAAACTACTTTAAGTTTGAAAAAGCGTACTACTTACAATGCCAGGGGGTTAGTATGGGGAGCCCGTGCTCACCAAACTATGCAAACCTTTTTATGGGCAAATTTGAAGATAACTTTGTTCATCAGAATAACCCCTTTGGTGCCTTTTTTGAGTGTTGGTTCCGTTTTATTGATGATGTATTCTTTATTTTCACTGGGTCTCTCATCCAATTAGAAGAGTTCAAGTTATATATTGATTCCAGATTACCTTCTATAAAATTTTCGCTTGAATATAGCCTTGATTCAGTGTCCTTTCTGGATGTTTGTGTGAAAAAATCTGATCTCCTCTTGACCAAGGTCTACAGGAAAAAGACAGACAGAAATAGTTTTTTAGACTTTACTAGTTATCATCCTCCCAGTCTTAAAAGAGGTTTACCTTATAGTCAGCTTTTAAGGGTCAGAAGAATTTGTAATCGAGATATTGATTTCGATGAACAAGCTGCTGAACTGTGTGCTCGCTTTAGAGCGAAAGGTTATAGTAACAGTGTTCTGGATAACAGCCTCCAGCGGGTTAAAAACTTGAATAGAGAGGACTTATTGGTGCCCAAAACCCCCTCTGCCCAGAGCTTTAATATGGTTTGCGCCACAACCTTCTCTCCGGTGTCCCATGACATCAAATCCTGTGTGTTAAAACACTGGCACATATTACGTAGTGACCCCCAGGTGGGCCACGCCTTTGTTAAACCTCCTCTGTTTGCTCATAAACGAGCTAAAAATCTGAGAGATGTACTAGTTAAAGCGGACTGCTACACACCCCCCCTCCATTTTTTATCTAATTTGCCTAATGGTAATTTTCCTTGTTCCAATTGTATTCACTGTAACGCTATGATTAAGGGTGCTACCTTTTTACACCCACACTCAGGGAAGAAATTATTGATCAAAAGTAGGATTTCCTGTAAAACTAAATTTGTGGTGTATCTTTTGAAATGTCCCTGTGGCCTTTGTTATGTGGGGAAAACCACGAGAGAACTTAAAGTTCGCATTTCTGAACATAAAAGCAATATTAGAAATAAAGAGGAAAAGTCGTCTGTAGCCAGACATTTTAATTCATTTGGACACGATGTGTGTTCTCTTAGGTTCCAGGGGATTGAGTCTGTTGGTCCCTTAAAGAGGGGCGGTGACAGAGACAGGGCCTTACTACAAAGGGAGGCATTTTGGATTCATGCCCTACACACAGAACACCCTAAAGGCCTAAACGAGGAGCTACTTCCCAGCTAGCAGATCATGGGCGGGCCGCCGGCGGCAAGCCGGAGACCAATTCGGCGGGCCACCGTCGGCAGCCGCAGCGGCTCCGCTGCGGTCGTGCTAGTCGGTGAAACAGCGGTCCGCCGGGGTGGCTCGCTGGCGGTCCGCTGGCGGCACCAGCGTACACAGCCAGCGGCCCTTGCACGGCACGCTGATGGCATGCCGCTGGTATTGCACCTCCCAGCCCCCATATACATTGTTATGCTAATGCATGCATGCAGTGCTTCTCCACTGGCAGGGCTCCCTTCCTCTCATACTTAAATATGGTGGTAATTTCTGAGGTAGCCTATTTGGTTAAAAAAGGTTGAGAACCACTTCAATAATGCACATAATTACAATGATTTAAATGATAACATGTGAGTATTCATACAACAATAATAATTTAAAGGAGAACAGATCCGTGAACTTTTTGTTATTTTATTTATGGACATAAGAAATCAATCAAAGGATGATGATTTGACAACTGTGCATTGCAAATAGCAAAAAACTTGACAACTCTGTAGCTATATGTTGCATATTATGTAGGCTATATATTAAAAAAAACACATCAAGCCAAAAATAATGTATAAAAAAAAACAAAGCAAAGCAAAATCTGCCTTAAATAGTGCAATAGTCAAATAAAACAGTCATAAAGATACAAATAGAAAACAGGCATAAAGTCACGCACAGCAGCACATCATAGATATTCCTTTTCCACCGTGTTCCAAAAAGTAAATTTTATATAAAATTGTGTGTTATTATAGGTGGGTAATTATCAAGGACTGTAATGATTGTAAGTCAATACTAGCAGGGGGAGTCTAGTATATAAATAAACAATAGTCTCAAGATTCAAGCTTACTTAATAGCCATAATGAACATGTTACAAATGAGGAATTTGTCTTTGTGCAGTATGCAGCGCAGCAATACAAATCAGGCAGACAGAAAGGCAATTTTCAAATTAATTTGCATTAAAGTGCAAAGTAACAGACCTTGAAAGTGACATAGTGGAGTCCATGTAAATGTCCGTGGCGTGTAATAAGTCCATAAAATGCCCAGTAAGTCCTTAAGTGATGTGTAATGGTTGTGTCCATGGCCGTGGGATAATAATGTCCATATGAAAGATGTCAAGTGTCTTCAAGTGTCTGTGGGATAAGTCCATGGGGGGCATGGGCTTGTGGAGGCTTTCGGGTCTCATTGAAGAGGCGGATAGCCAAGTCCGAGTCACGAGTGCCTCGAGTCGAGTCACGAGTCCTGGACTTGGACTCCTGGACTCGAGAACACTTGCAGGCAGAGGGAGTCACAGGTCTTTTTCTCTTTGACGGCGTTGCACGTGGTGGACAAGGCCGGCTCCTCCGAAACCCAGCTATGCAGCGGAGAGAGATGGACGAGAGGTGAACAAGAAAGATTGAGGACATGAAGACTAGTCATTACAGTTTGTTGAAGTACAATTTTATATGTATTAAAACAAAAAGGGGGGCGGGGGGCACACACACACCTACACATGGAGGCATTGTGACATCACTGATGCAATAATATTTAGTGAGAGCAACACACACACACACGGGCGTGCCAATAGGGCAGGCGAGGCCAAGCTACGGCTAAAGAAATAATAATTTTCCATAAGAATATTTATAAAAAATAAAATAGAAACCTTACCTTTAAAACTATCTACGAGGTCTTGAAGTTGCCACTCCGCCAATGTGTCTCTGACAAAGCTGTCCATTGGCCCAACCTGAAACAAACAAAGGGAGCTACATTAGAAAAATAAAATAGCTATTTGAATGCCTTTTATGATGCTGCTAGGAGGGATTTTTGAGCTGATACCTATAACAGACAAATATCTGCTTCTCTTGTCCGATAAGCGATAATAATTTCACATTTTTGTATTTATGCAGCTGCTGGACTCTAGCAGCTTCATATGGCTCATCTCAAGCCTGTTTGGTCCAAAATAGAGCTTGCATCAGTGTGGGGGTAAAAGGAAATAAATAATACAAACGATTTACAGACTAACAGTCACAGACTGTAACGGTCTGTAACGTTAGTTTTGATCTCATCTTACATGGCCGTGCACGCAAACAGAAGAATATGCACGCAGTAAATTAACGTGAGCAGCAACACACTAACAATGGGCTGTACTCTGTAACGTTAGTTTAATCAATTGTCTGTTTATAGCCGCGAAAGCAAACGGAATTATGTACGTTAACGTTAAACGGCCGAATAACACCGTTAATGGTGTATTGATATATCCAGAATGAGCACAAAATAGATGTTTGCAACCGATGCCTTTTTACGTTTTACTCCAAGAAACGTGGAAGGTTTTTAACAAGATGTAGATGGCCCATGCATTTCTTCACTGGGTAGAGTGGCTAACGCTAGCCTCTGCTACTTGTAGGCCTATGTGTAACACAAAAAGCTGACTACACAACGACATTTAACTATTAGCCATCTAACTTGTTGTTATCTGCCTAACCAGCGAAATGGCTAATGGTAAGATCGCAGCAGAGCACAATAGGATTTACAAATATAGCGTTAAATATTCTTACCGATCTGCTTTTCAAAGAGCCCCGAAGTTTTCAGTGTTCTTTGTTGTCGTGCACGTCTTGTTTTTCTTGTGATGAAGTTGCAAGAAGGCAGCGGATGATCGCCACCAACCGGTCTGTTATTGTCCGTATATCGCTTTTATAATCAGTCCTGTGTTTTGTAGATAGGTGAAGACAAGTCATGGTTTAAAACGACTTTTTCAAAGATTGTTGCTATCAGTACTCGGCGCATGTTTGCTTCCTGAAATCCCATTCATAAAATGGCGCCAGGACACACGTAGCCTCAATGGCCTGGACGCAGACACAACGTCACACTACGGCAACGCAAAAGTGCCAAAATTCTTCACTTCCCATCGTCACTCTCAACCCCCCCCCCCCCCCTCCCTCCCAATAATCTTTATTTCAAACTGTTAACATTACACACACAAAAACAACATCAGACAAATGGATACAGATGAGACATGGGGGGGGGGGATATATAGACTGCAGTGCAGACCTGACCAGTGTAATAAAGTAGAGAGAGAGAGAGAGAGAGAGAGAGAGAGAGAGAGAGAGAGAGAGAGAGAGAGAGAGAGAGAGAGAGAGAGAGAGAGAGAGAGAGAGAGAGAGAGAGAGAGCCATCATCCTGCATCTGGCTGAAAAATATAACACTGCATACCCAGTGAATAAATGACCCACGTTTATTCTTCTTGGACATCTACCTATTATTATTTGCACTTTATTTATTTATTTATTTATTTATTTATTTATTTATTTATTTATTTATTTATTTATTTATATTCCAGGGACAAAACAATTGTTCCAGAGGTTAAATTAGGCTACAACTGGGTAGACACAGCCCTGTTGTGCCTTAAATTTTGTGTAGGCCTATACAATATTTTGCCAAAAATATGTTGCTATCTTCTATAAACATTCCAAATTTGACATGTTCAAGTAGAAATGCATCAATGCTAGATTATCCATAAATTAAAATTAGGCCAATTATAAGTAATTTTGCAGGGGAAAAAAGTGATCTTTTGTCTCCACATCTGTATTGCAAAATTCATACAGATTCACATTCTACTCCTAAAATGATTTTTTCCCCTTTGTGTACACACACACACACACACACACACACACACACACACACACACACACACACACACACACACACACACACACACATACAGATCCTTTAAAAAAAATTGAATATCATGGAAATAACATGGATAACCGTGGACTTCAGCGGATTGTCAAGCAAAGACGATTCAAAAAATTTGGCAGAGATTCAGAGGGAGTGGACTGAGGCTGGAGTCAGTCATAACTGAGAAGTAACTGCTGATTTTCTTCACACTATAATACTTTCTTGAAATACTGTATTGGGGGTCTTCTGGAGCTGTAGGCCAAAATTATGAAAAATGAAACAAATAAAGGCTAGAAATATTTCACTTTGTGTGTAATGAATCTATAATCTATGAAAGTTTCACTTTTTGAAAGGAATTATGGAAGAAAACTTTCCATGATATTCAAATTTTTGGGAAAGGATCTGTGTGTGTATATATATATATATACATACTTATAGTGATCAACTGCTTATATTGATCAAAAACCTTGGTCCTGAATTATTCCATGCTGTTATGAATAATTTGCTTATAGTGATCAATACTCTGCTTACAGTGATCATTTTGGGCCTTGTCCCACCTGAGAACAATGGATTTTTTTTTTTAATTACAGTAATTTTATTTATTTATTTATTTACTTACAAACTGCCAGAAATGAGCTTTTTGATTAAAAAAAATCTACAGAGGTTCTCAAAGTGGGGTCCAGGTACCCCCAGGGGTCCTTGAGGGGCTTCCAGGGGTATACCCAGCAAAAAAAGTAATTCATTTTCAGAAGAATTCCAAAGATAAGTAACACAATGACAGAATGCATGAGTATTTTGGTCATGGGTTTCATACACTTTATATTATAAAACATTGTGACGACCACACATGGGAGGGTAGTCACAAAAGCTAAAAATCATATCAGTTGGGACAAAATATTATCAAATGAGGCTCCGTTGTCTAATTTGTGTCAGTTTAAAGTTTGAGAACCACTGCACTAGACATCAAGTCAAGTGGCTAGGCCATGGATGCACTATCAAGCACATAAGCTATAGACCACTTTGCTTGGTCATTCAAAACCATTCAAAGTCCAACATCCATCCGGTTGTATTTTAATTTGCTCTGGTTTACGACTCAGGCGTGAACAATTCAATAAAGTGAATTTATAAGCTATTGATTTTGATTTCTGGTATTCAAAGAACATTCCAACACAGGTGATTAGAAATGTTTGTCCACTATGTTTTTTAATTCAAAGACTAACCCAAAAATTTGAGAGAACAACATAAATAAAAAGTAAATGCTGCACGGACAAAACAATTACTACAGAAATTAAATAGGCTACAATAAACTTCTCAAATACAATGTATAATTTTTGGGCATTTGTGTTTTTCATCCATAGGCCTATAGAGCTTTGGAAAATCTTGCTAAGTTCATTTTCGAATGCTGTGAAGGTATTTTTGCCTTTGTGTAGCCTAATAAAAACAGAAATCCATTAAATAGTCTCTTTCAAACAAAAGAGAACAGAACTTAGCCCATCGTTTCAAATTAGAGCTATAGTTTCATAATGCTTATGAATGCAGTTTAATGGATGGAGTATCTTGGCCTATCTGCCGACGGCCAGACACCAGCGCCCCTCCAGCGCTGATGTGGTACTTAGAGAGGGAAAATTCTTGGCGGCTTGCCGACGGCCTGCCGCTGCTAGCCCTCCAGCGGCATTCCGCCAGAGTGAAGGTAGCGGCATCCTCCAGTGGGCCGCCGGATGGCCGCTGAAGGAATGCCACCGCCGCCCGGCCGCTCAAAATGCGACCACGGGCCACTAGCGGCAGCGGCAGATTGCTAGCTGGGTTCTTAGCTGTTTTCTTTAATATTTTTTCTTGTTCTCTATTGGTGTATTCTTAAGTATGTGGTTGCGATTGTGCTGAGAACATTGGGACCCCTGTGCCTGTTTGCTCCATGTGTGGCTAGCCAACCTCTTACAGTAGCTTGTCACTAGAGCCCCCGTTGTAAGTTCTGGTATAATCATGCTCATTATATACAGAGCCTTATTGTGAAGCACTTCCGTTTGGAGGTCTTTTTACAATACTTTTAACTTTTCTATGTATTATTCTAAATGTATTATTTTCAATGTATTACTAAATAGTTCCTTGCCTCTACTCGGGACAAGGCACATTACAAAATGTTTTATTTTATTTTCCTAATTGATTGTACTTCCGGCATGACTGTATATAGCTGTCTTTTTTTGCCTGACACAGCACAACGCTGAGGAAGGTCTCTGACTGAAACGTTCGTTGCTGCTGCCCAGGTGTATTGAGGAGGAAATAAATCAACAAAAAAGACATTTGGAGTGCTGGCTTTTCTCTTGTCCAATATTCGTGCTTGCCTTGCACCCAGTGAGTTTTTAATATTTTTTGAGTGTGCTTGCAACCTGACTTTCTATTCTATATTAACCTCTACTGCCATCTAGTGGCAGACACTTATTATTGCATTAATCTGTATGTAGGTCAAACTCCAAGCTGCAAACATAACTGGACAAAGTGGGAAGAAAATGTGTCTCCTTGTTTGTGCAGTATGATGGGACCCATTCCTGGCCTACATAGCGTTGCCATGCTTAGTGAATATTTGGCACAATGAAAGTAAAATAAAGCTAAAATGTGAGAGAGCACTGCATTGAATTTGGAGATTAGGGAATTTCAGTCACCCCTTAGCTTTTAAATTAAGGACAAAAACATGCTCTGGGACTGGGGGTTAGGAATTCGGATTCAGACTTAGTATAGTTTGTAATGATAGTTTGTCATTTGATCTCACTGTACTTCCCCATTATGAATGTTTGCGAAACAACGGAAAAAGTTGTGCGTGATCACAGTTTTTTTTACTTTAATATTATCCAATATGTTATTACACGTGTAATATATCAAGTTTTCCCATGCTTGAAGACGAAAAGATACTAAAAAAATAAGCTATTTTAATAAATTTGATTAAACGTACTACCCAACGCAACGTGTCCCTGTTCTGCTGACTAGGAAGCCCCCTAGCGCGGAGCTGCCAACGCCCGGCGCAGAGACACAAATAGAGGATACGGTATGAAGAAAAAACATGTATTTTCCTTATTGTTCGTGATTTATCCTTGAATAATGCAATTGTATTACTACTTGGGACTATTGTGATTAACATGTAGGCTGTACATTTCTTCAACGCGGGTTATAATTGTGTTTTTTTTTGTTATTCAGCAACAGCATCCGCTCAGGTTAGCTCAGCTAGCTAGCAAGCTAACTAGGGGAGGACAGCAACTAGAAAAGAAGACTGACACACTTTACTTTTTTAGACCGGCTCCTAAAAATAAACTGGGCCTGTCGAGCTTAAGATCGGATCATTTATTTGTCGGCGATTTAATTTGGCAGGACTTCGCCTCCAAACTAATGCAAGCAGGACATATTAGCTGCTACTAGTTGGCTAGCTAGCGTTAGCCATTTTTGCAATCAAAGCCAGGCCCTGACCCTATGCCTATTAGCTGTAGCGTTAATGTTACAGCTGATGTTTCTGTGCTAAGGCCGAGGTCCACAACATTGAACTTCTAACTGTATAGCGAGATATTATAGTTAGTTACAACAACAGGCAGCAGGCAATTAGCTTAGTACCATAGTAGTCACGGCGAGTAAGTACTCTAGGCAAGCCAGAGGCCGATGTGGTCGAAATTTAGCAGCTAAACGTTAATGCTAGGCAACGCTAGCTAATTGTAGGTTGTGAAAATAGTCTGTCTATCCGGTATCGTGTGGTAACTGTGTGTTTCTTGTTGTTTGGGTAGCTACTAGTATGAACCGTTTAATATATTATCACATTGCCCCCCACAAATCGTGTCATTGCTAATCTAGACACATCATCTAAAACACGAAGAAAGTCTTGTGTTGAAAACCAATCTCTTCATTCTATGATGACCTGAGATATGTTTGTGTTAGTGATATGTTTCACACTGGATCTGTGTGTCAGTTCGAAATTAGATGGCCATTTTTCCAATTTTGACCATTCCTTGGTTGAATTTGGGCCTGGAAGTAAGGTTTCAGTTAAGCTGTGACCAATCAACGAGACATTTTAAATTGGTAAACACGTCTGTGTAACAATACAGTGCTGTGTTGATCCTAGTGGGTATTCGAGCTATACACTTTTAAGTAAAAACACATATTTCATATTTCATATTAGGAGCTTTGTATTCTGTGCATCTGTCACCCTTTTAAAGTGAATCTCAGTTGCTTTCA
Source organism: Poromitra crassiceps (assembly GCF_964638095.1). Taxonomy (NCBI): domain Eukaryota; kingdom Metazoa; phylum Chordata; class Actinopteri; order Beryciformes; family Melamphaidae; genus Poromitra; species Poromitra crassiceps. The sequence goes on along the minus strand of NC_139649.1, from coordinate 14,001,295 downwards.
CTGGCCTTCCTTCAGAGTGCTAGCTGGCCTACAAACACTAATTAGTGGATTAAATCTGAAGGCATTATTCCAGCTGTACTAAGCTAGCCAGCCTTTGTCACCCATGTGCATCAGCTTACTGAAGTGTCTGGCTGCTATTGGAAGTGTGTGTTCAGATCCATTTGCCTCTATTTGAGGATTCAGCTTGTTGAAGTGTTGGTCAGTCACACAATAAATACATTGAGCCTGCAGCACTGTACGATTCCTCTGCTGTTGTATGGAGAGATTAGATTGGCCACAAGACAAGGAAACTAACCTTTTACTCCATTGGCTACAATGGCGGATGGATTTAAAAAAATATATATTTTGGTTTGCCTGTCAAAGGCTGGTTTAAAAGAAGAAAAAAGACAGTTATTTTTGACTGGTCAGAATAATTAGCCTAATACTAGTCTCAGCCCAGACAATTGGAGATCTGTGCCTACCAATCATCTGGGGACTTGTAAAAAAAATGGTTGTTTGAACGGCGGCGAGAACGGCCGCTAACAGAAGATGAACCGGGTGGACAAACCTGACTTTATTGTCACACAACACTTGTTACAACATAATGCATGCAGGGCCACACACACATACTCATGCCAATGTAACATAACATACATGATAACAGTTGGATTTTAAAACAATTTATTTACATAATAAATATCTAGTTGTATTCCCAACCCAGTCTCACTCCCAGGGCGTCAAAAAAACACTGATTTGTCACACCCCCCTCGGCATCATTATCCTTTCACAACTACATTTGCAGGAGGAGGACCGTCTGGAGGTCGCCTTGCAGCGACCCTCAGCCCCAGCGGTCTTAAACATAATAACAGTCTGAGGTTTAAGTAGGTCGCACTTGGGAGAAGGGGTGGGAGTGGTGGATCTGTAGCATCACAGCGTCCCAGACTTGTAACTTTATTGTCACGAGAGATCTGGTTTGAATCCCAACCCAAACCACAACACTAACCCCAACCAAGTTGCTTTTGTTGCCTAAACCCAACTGTTATAGAGCACTGCAAATGAGTCCGGAAGTTGGATCTTCAGGGGAAAAGTGAATGGGCTTTTAGAATGGGGATTTCACTTAAATGTATAAAATAAGGTCTTTGGTTAACTAAAGTCTGTGTGTGTGTAGGAACCTTTAATGAAATGTCACCCTACCAGTTTCAAGGATGTTTTCTGCACTAAATCTTACACTAGCAGTTCCAAATTATAGGATGAATTGAGTCTGAAGTTAGAAGTTAGCTTAACCTTTTGATATTAATCCTAAAATTAGGTTAATTAACCATCCAGGTAGTAGCGAAAGAGAAGTTTAGATGCTACAGCTTTGTGTATAGCAGTGTACAGTGTACTCCTGTCCTCTCACCCCTCAGTGCTGCAGAGCTCTGCAGAGGCTTAGTGCAGACATATCATAACTTCTGGAGGAGAAACGTTGGCTCACTGTGCTCCACATACACCCAGTCTGTCTTACGGTGGATGTTCTCACAAACCAACCTGTCTCCAGCTCAGAGGAGCATGTTGGACAGGCAAGGCAGATGGATGGTGTTCGGCTGCTGGCCAATAGTTGATAGACATACTGTGCTCTCTCACTGGGAGCTGAGCTTGTCAGACAGTGTGTGACAGAATGTGCAGATAGGTTTTTATTAAAAAGTAGAGTCTCACGACCTTCTTCTTCTTCTTCAGACCGAAACGTCAAAATAAATCTACTGGGAAGGGAGACCTCTTTACCCTGCAGTGTGCGGACTCTGCTTTATATTGCTTTGTGTTTCCTTTGTCCAGCACCTGCTCTTTTGAGTGGAGGTGCGCGCTCTACTTCTTATCTAGGTCTTTATTGCCTTAACCCATTGATACCTGATGCAGCATTTGCGTGTATATCCCTCATTTGTGTGTGTATCCCTTTAAGACCGCGAACCGCGTTAACGCGGTTCGCGGTCTTAAAGGGATACACACACAAATGCTGCATCAGGTATCAATGGGTTAATCTTGCATACATTTATCTTGTTTCCCCAGGACAGGCCATTTGGTGTCTTAGTACAGTATGTTGTAATGTGCATTGTGCATGTCACATAATGCCACAAGATGTATAGTAGTGGTATTATAGGCATAGATTTTAGATTTTACCCATGAAGTTTTTTGGTAGGGGAAATGATCCTATACTGGTGATGGGCAGGAACTGGTCCACTTGTGCTTTGCAGCACAACTAAATGGATGACGTTATGCTCCAGCTTAAAGCCACAGTCACCCACTGTCTGCTGGAGGGAGGAGAACGCTGTTCTCTCAATGAAGGAAAATATGATGGATTGCCTCCAATTTCAACGAGTGCAATAATGTGCTATCTTAAACTACGTGGGCGGCTATGTGTAACCATCTAAATGCAAAAGCATCCTGTCGTTGCTAGCTCAGTCAGAGCCATCATGTCAGCCAAGAGTGCACTGCTCTCATTCACTCAGACTAAAACTCCCACACACTGGAAAAGAGTCATTGAATACTATTCGGTACGATCAAATATAAGTACCCTTTTCTTTTTTCAATATTTTATTTAAAACAAATTCGGAACGATACACAAACAAGTGTGTGGCGAGATTTGGGGGAGACTACCTCGAGGTGACAAGGAAGGGTGTGTGTGTGCAATTCTGAGAGAGGGGAGAGAACCTTTGCAATTATCGAATTTCGAAATGCGTGTTTCAACATCCCGATGCAGTCACGCAGTGATCCTTTGTCTCGACATTAAAGGAAAATATTCACAAATTTGTGTAACTTTTGGTTGGGTATCTTCTTGCGACTATTCTAACAGACGTGTGGGCGTGTCAAAACGCGCACGCACACAGTGTCGGAGAGGGGGGTCAGTCTTTGCAAATATCAAGTTTTGAAATGTGTGTTTCAACATTCGAGTGATCCTTTGTATCCACCTTAAATGAAGATATTCACAAATTAGTCTAACTTTGGGTTGGGTATTTTGTGACTACTTTCACATAGACGGTATGGGCGTGCGCACACAGTGTCGGAGAGGGGAGAGGGGGTGGAGGAGAAGGCAGGGTGCGACCTGCTGCACACCTGCACCACTTACCTCAACACCTGGGTGTGATTTTCTTTAAGACAGCGGGGGCAAAATTTGCCTCCAAAATATTTTTTAAATTACCTACCGGTACACTGATCTTAAAGGAACACTCCGCCGATTTTCAACCAGCTTTGTATCATTACAAAATGACTAGTTTATCCGAGAAATGTAAACACTTTAGCAGGCATTCATTTAGTTTGACAGTTATTGAGAGTTGATTTGAGTTAAGTTGTGGACCGGTGATGTCATTCAGGCACAAATGACATCACTGGGACTGGGGGGGGGGGGGGGGGGGGGGTCAGTGGTTGACCATCACTAATGAAACATTCCCTTCTTCGTTCCCCTCTCTGCCTCTGTTCCAGATCTTGAATGAGTAGTGAGGACAGTCAAAGCCAGCTATGCAGACCATCAAGTGTGTTGTGGTCGGGGATGGAGCAGTGGGTAAAACCTGTCTGCTCATCTCGTACACCACAAACAAGTTCCCCTCCGAATATGTCCCAACGGTAAGTGCCACAACCAATACAGTTTGCCTGTCGGGTCAATATTGGCCTCTTGTTATCAGATATGGACCCTGGTCATGATGTGGTCCACCTGTGGAGCTTCCTTTCTCCAGAGTTCCCACGGTTCCTTGAAATTAGGGCTGGGTTAAAAAAAACATATATATATATATATATATATATATATAGCGATATTTATTTGAAGGAATTGATATCAATTCATGAATTCCAATCTCGATCTTTTAATATAATGCCTTTTCCTGTGGACGCTTGACGCTTTAACCCCGTTAGACTCGCATGGTTTGAGATCGAGATCCCGTAAACATCTGTAAATAAACATGAATATTTTCAATAATGCACCAGATTAGAGGGTTTCATATCCAAGTCAAATTGGTATCGTAACTTAAATATATTGAATCGTATCGAAATCGGGACGTTGTGTATATCGGAATTGTATGAAATTCTTGAAAGTTTGTGAATTTAATGATAGTAAGTGGATACAACCATACGATGGCTTCAGTGTAAAATATGGGTCACCTTTTGACATAGGCCTTCAAATATCATGTGGTCGAAGCCAAAGATGTCTTGATGTTTTGTTTGATGTCAGCTCTGTTACAGTTTGTGTTTGTGCCTGACCACCTGTCTCTGTCTCTCTGTTGTAGGTGTTTGATAACTATGCTGTAACTGTAATGATCGGAGGGGAGCCCTACACTCTGGGCTTGTTTGATACTGCAGGTACGTCTTTACACTTGCTCAGTGCTGTTCATCCAGGACATCTAATCAGTCACTCAATTGCGGGTCCTGGTCGAGGGGAAATGTCAGTCAATACATACTTGTCAATAAACAGTTGTCTCTAAGCAGTCGAACGGAAGACACAGTATTGGGTTGCTTGATGGGGAGGTAGAGGGGAACCACCTTAGATCAGCTGTCTTCCTCTGCATGGACGTTTGTGAAAGTAGGACATGTTTGGTTTTAGATTGAGGTGTGTCCTGTGGTTCTGGTGCTCTGCCTCTCTCTGCTCACAGAGACCTACTGCATTCCTGACAGCGTCAGTACCGGTACCTGCATTGTCAATGACATTGTGCGTGTGTGTTTTTGTGTGGTTCCTCCAGGTCAGGAGGACTACGACAGGTTACGACCTCTGAGTTATCCCCAGACAGATGTGTTCCTCGTCTGTTTCTCCGTCGTGTCCCCCTCCTCCTTTGAAAACGTCAAAGAAAAGGCAAGTCTCTCCTCCTTTTTCCTCCCACTACTCACCCTATGGATGCTCCTCCCACTACTCACCCTATGGATGCTCCTCCCACTCCTCACCCTATGGATGCTCCTCCCACTACTCACCCTATGGATACTACTCACCCTATGGATGCTCCTCCCACTCCTCACCCTATGGATGCTCCTCCCACTACTCACCCTATGTATACTACTCACCCTATGGATAGTACTCACCTTATGGATGCTCCGTTGTGGATTTTCTGGGGCGATGATTTCAGCAATGTTCATACATATATAACTATTAATCTGCGGAGATCACCGCTGCTTAATATAATAATGTGAATGTTATTTATCGGTTGCTACAAAAAACATTGCAGAATTTCATCAGTTGTCGATCAGTAGTTACTCGTTTCCCTCCAAGTACTTTATGTGGATTACAGTGTATTGAAATAATGTTGTTGTAACCTCCCAGAAATCCCATGTATGTCTCTGTCCCTGTGTTTATATAACCATTAGTCGGTACGGTAGAATATTATTGCCAAGTGCCTTTTTCTTCGTTTTCAACTTCAGATGAAAGCATGAAAAATGACCCAAGATTCGCGGACACCAAAGAACAGCTTACCCAATACTATTACATTCTGGAAGACTAATTGTTCTGGTGCATGTCTTCTCTGACCTAAGGGAAGCCCAGTTCTTCACTTCAACCCAGCTGCTTATGATTCGTTGCAACATTTTAATATGTCGATCAATTCCGATTGACGGTTAGACGAAACATAACTGGCGATCGCCCTCTCACAAACACTTCCGATGCGGTGCGTGAAGTTAACATCTGTTTTTGCCACGTGTGTTCTCAGTGGGTACCAGAGATCACCCACCACTGTCCAAAGACGCCCTTCCTGCTGGTCGGCACCCAGATCGATCTACGGGACGACCCGTCCACCATAGAGAAACTGGCCAAGAACAAGCAGAAGCCCATCACTCCCGAGACCGCGGAGAAACTGGCCAGGGACCTCAAGGCCGTCAAATACGTGGAGTGCTCGGCCCTGACGCAGGTAAGATCTACGCAGACTCGCACATCCCCACACACTCTGGGACGTGCATATGTCACGCATTTCTAATGGCAAGAACCCAGAAAGTGGAGGAAAGGGGAACATGTGTCCTAGCCTGTACACAGTGTTTGTTGTCGTGTTCGGCATGCTGCTCTTGAGTTCAGTAGCGTTGCACATCTCCTGCAGGGTTTTTGCACATGGCTGAGGACAACCTTGCTGCTTTGAGTCCATAGTGAGACTCAGGCTACAGAAAGAAGTCTGGCTTCTCTTGTACTAGAGCAGCTGAGGAAGCCGGTCGAGGCCGCATGTAGGTTGTGCAGAGTTGGAGCGCCAGCAAGTCTCAGTGGATTGAATGTCACTATTGTATTTGTGATTATATAATTGGACTGATGTAGAGTATTGTGTTATTTATTTAATTCTGTGATTTTTTTTAAATGTTTGGACCCAAATATTTTTAATATTTTGTCAATAAAAAACTAACTAGACCAGCCATTCCCGACCGATGGGCCGTTGCCCGCTGGTGGGCCACAAAGGTATTGCAAGTGGGCCGTCAAATCATTTAGCAAAACATTACGAATTTTTCGGAGGGAAAATAAATTCAATTATTATGTATGAGAATGCGTTTCTCTGTTGTTGAATGATACTGCTATTTGATTTGTAATAAGTTATTCATGAATTAGCCTATTGCAGACAGCCCCTCACTTTGACTTTCTGATTTCTGTGTGGTGCTGATGGACGGCTCCTTTTATCGTTGAAATAAAAAGTGACCTGAGCAGGGTAGGAATTTACACGGAGTCCATGGCCTCCGTTGCCCCTCCCCTCCATGGCCTCCGTTGCCCCTCCCCTCTGGCCCTGAGATCTCTAAGCCTTTGTGCCCTGGCATGTGGCCTTGTGCCCCAAAAAAAAGCCCCGCCGAAGGCCAGATGGCCACGCCCCTTTATGACATGTTGGGCCGCGAACATTGGTGAACATTTTCAAGTGGGCCATGAGTGGAAAAAGGTTGTGAAGTGCCGGTGTGTCGACTCTATGTAACAGATCAGAGCAGAGAGTCAGAGGGTCAGCTCATGTGTTGGCTGTGACCCTTTCCAACACAAGTGCCCAGAAAGAGCGCCACTAATCCAATCTGTTACACCGTTATCCTGGGAGCGTCCCAGCAGCACAACGTGGCCCAGGGCCCAGTTCTGGGATCAGCTTCCAACACGCTAAGCTAACCCACTGTTAGCTGCACCGATGCTATCTGGAGGATCAGGATTGACACCGGTGCAGCTCCCAAATACTGGGATCAGCAGAAGCTGCCCTGATATCCATACTTTAATGGCATGGCTTTGCCGCAATATAAAACTTCCAGTAAGAGGAAACATTTGTCCGTCTGTGACGTTCATGCCGTGGCACCTGTTGTTTAGAAGAGGAGCCATGGCTAAATGCCATTTCCTCTAGCTCATGTAGCATCTATTATTACTATTAATAATACAATAATACAAATTATTGTTGTTGTTGTTGTTGAGGATTGTATTGCCATGGCCAGTGTATAATTTGATCAAACAAATAAATATTCAGTAAATATACATGTTTGATCAAATGAATAAATACTATTCAGTAAATAGAATACTAGATACTACCGTAATACTAATACTAATCTAATACTAGACAGCATGAATGAGTGTAAATTGAGTAGTGCCTGGACCAGTGTTCATATTGGTCAATCTACTTGATAAAAGTACTTGATACTTGTATCGGACGGTTGATCTTCTCGATAAAGTACTCTGTGCTTGTATTGGTTCTGAAACATTGCATCTATACATGCTGTTCTAACCTCAGGCCTGGGAGAGGCAACATGACACTGGCTTCAGACCAGGCTTTGGGCAACCAGGCTTTGGTGTGGGAGAGAACAATAGTGTTGATGGAGCTGAGGTGTAGCCACCCCCCTCCCGGCTCTGCTCCCTCCTTCCTTCCTGCCACCCAACCCCCCCCCCCCTGCCCACAGCTGCTGATGTCATTTCCTGTTTCCTGTCCGGCATCGCAGCACTCCATCCACACCTCAACCTCAGCCCACTATTAAGTAGTGCTCTCTTTCTCCACTGTTCACTACTGCTCTCTCTCTCTCTCTCTCTCCCTCCCCACTGTTATCTATTGCGCTCTCTCTCTCTGCTCAGTACTCTTGATCTGCCATGCCTTCCTCACTGTATTTCACACAGATGCGTGTCTCTCTTTCTCTCTGTTGCTGTTCTAACTGTGCTGTCGTTCTCTCCTTCTCTCTGTCGTTGTAGCGAGGGCTGAAGAATGTGTTTGATGAAGCTATCCTAGCCGCCCTCGAGCCGCCCGAGACGCAGAGAAAGAGGAAATGCTGTATATTTTAAAGTCGCTCTGCTCCCATCTCTTTCCTCTCCATGCCATTGTTCTCCCATTCTCCTCCCCCTCTCCCCTCCTCTCCTCCCCTCCTCTCTCCTCCTCTCCTCTTCCCTCCTTTCCTCCTCTCATCTCCTCTCCCCTCCTCTCCTCCCCCTCCTCTCTCCTCCCCTCCTCTCCCTTCCTCTCCTCCCCTCCCCATCTCTCCTCCCCCTCTCCTCTCCCCTCCTCTCCTCCTCCTCTCCCCTCTCCTCCTCTCTCCTCCCCTCTTCTCCCTTCCTCTCCTCTCCTCTCTCCTCCCCATCTCTCCTCCCCTCCCCTCCTCTCCTCCCCTCCTCTCTCCTCCCCTCCTCTCCTCCCCTCCTCCCCTCTCCTCCCCTCCCCTCCTCTCCTCCCCTCCCCATCTCTCCTCCCCCTCTCCCCTCCTCTCCTCTCCTCTCTCCCCTCCCCTCCTCTCCTCCCCTCCCCTCCTCTCCTCCCCTCCCCATCTCTCCTCCCCCTCTCCTCTCCCCTCCTCTCTCCCCTCCCCTCCTCTCCTCCCCTCCCCTCCTCTCCTCCCCTCCCCTCCTCTCCTCCCCTCCCCATCTCTCCTCCCCCTCTCCTCTCCTCTCCTCTCTCCCCTCCCCTCCTTCAATCCTCTCTATCCTTCCAGTCCTCTCTCTCCTCCACCTCCTCTAGAGATGTTCCGATACCGTTTTTACCCCTTCCCAATACCGATCCCGACACCTGAACTTGCGCATTGGCCGATACCGATCCGATAACAGTGCGTTAAAAAATACATGTACATATTATTAGAATTATTTTAACAGCTGCTGTATATTACTAAGCCTGTGATATGATTGCTTGCTATCATTGTTGTATGGCCTGGCTCAGGTTAAACCCTTTATAAAATGTGAATAAATACATATAGAGAATAAATGCCATAGAACTTTCTTTTATTATCTAGTTTGACAGTCGTTGACAGGGCAGCCAAAGAGTATAGAAGCACAAGAAAGTAATGCAGTCAATGTTGTTCTTTGACACAGCACAACTTGCTGTGTAGGCTACTGTTTTGGAATGCCGAAGAAGAATTGATCTCCGGGAAAACGTCTTTGTTTTTTTCTGGGTGAAACTACCGACTCACCTACTCCCCAATACCCGATCCAGCGTTTTAGGCGGTATCGGAGGCATTTCCAATACTGGTATCGGAACAACTCTACCTTCCTCATCTTTTCCACTTCTGCTGCTTTCTAAATCTCCACCAATCTCAGCCAACCAATTAACCAACCCCAACCCCACCACCACCACCACCATCTGATCCTTTGCATTGAGAGGGCGCCATAGCTCTCGTCTTTGCTTTCCTTTTGGTCTTCTCCACCAGGCCTCCCTGCTCCTCAAGGACTTTTGCTAATTGCCTTTTCTAATCTGTAACCATGCTAACATTAGCTTTGGTTGGTCTGTCAACATGCGTATTGTCTCATTTGGGATTCATCATCTTTGTTTCATTCATCTAACAGTTCACCACTCTGTCATCATCATACCATTCCCTGTATCGCTTCCTGCTTTTGGCCAGTGCTCATGTATCTGCTCTCTGGCCAAACGTAGAGCGATAGCCTCTAGAGGATGTAGGATGTCGTTGGGGTTGTAGCCACTGTTTGCTTGAGTTCGTCTTCCCCCTCTCTCTCTTGTAGTTGTCGTTGATGTGGAGAGAGGGTTTTGGACTGGAGGGAGGGTGCTGGCTTCACACGGCTCCACGTTATTCAGATTGATCTGAACACTAATTAAACACAGTCTCCATTCCTAAATAATGTTCATGTATTTTTTGTACTACAGTTGATGTATGATGAAACAGGCCTCGGAGTCTGACTATGGTTACATAATAGGGCTGTTAAGTACCAAAGTCATATATAGAGGGTGTTTGGTTGTTTTGGCAACATACCAATCAAATTAATATTTTTCTCTCTTCCAGTAGTACCGAGATGGCAATATTGGCACCTTCTAACTCTAAGCTAGCTATATTGATGCTATCGATACATGTTTATTAGGGCTGTCACTTTTTCCAAGTTCGAACCAACTTCAATTGACAATTCGTTCAAACACATGAAAACCCCCGCAGTGCGGACAATTAATTTATAATGTATGAATTTGGTGCCATAGCGTTTGGCTGTGCCTCTGCACTGCACGTCATTTACAACAGATAGCTGAGCTCTGCATGAGAGGCAGACACCAGCAGGCTTAGACACTCAACGTACAGCACAGAGGCAGACACCAGCAGGCTTAGACAGACACCAGCAGGCTTAGACACTCAACGTACAGCACAGAGGCAGGCGACTGAAACAGTAGCTAGCTATCACTCGCTACCAATTTTGAAAGGTGCAAACAAATGACGACGTTAACATTACAGATCCTGACCAACAAACGTGTGTGTTGAATTCGACCGGCTGGCAGAAAATGGACAGAATGACTGACGGATAACGTTAGATTTGTGTGGGCTGGGCCGTTTTGGAGCACCGACATGACGTTAGGGAGAGATAGAAACACAGCAGCAGCGGCCTATGTACTGGAGCGACTTCACGGAAACGGGCGAGTTGAATCCACGGGTTGAAGACTTGTAACGTTACTCACATTGGGTTGAAAACAGGAAAGAATGTGAAGTTTCTCCTTTCTCTTAGCATTTTCACAACACAACCGACTTCTGCTCCTCCTCCAACTGCTTCCACTCAATGCTTCCACTGCTTCTCTGAACTGGCCATAAGGGGCACTTGTTTAACGCCCCCCCCCCCCCCCCCCCCCTAAAGGGGTAATTAACAGCTCGAATGTTATTTTTCCCACTATGTTCGAACTTTTGAATTTCGAAGAAAAAGTGACAGCCCTACGTATGGTTTATAGATGGGCTTCACATGACTTTTCTTCAAGTGGAAATCCTACGAGATCTAGTTTCGGACTGATTTGGCCCAACCTTCTCTCTATATATGACACTAATGTGCCATTTGCTGCGGTGCACATCCTGCTGTGATGGAAGTACAGATAATAACAACAACGCTTCTCTGATTGTGTGAAAACTGATCTGTGAAATTCATTAATAAAGGACAAATGAACTTGCTCTTGTTTTTCTGGCTCTCTCTCTTCCTTCCCCAGCACTGTCAACAGTCCATAGAGATGATGACATGTGTAGGGTTAGTCTTAGGGGTGCACTTTTCACGTTTTTTGCCACCGATTGCCGATCGCCTATGGGAAATATCTGCCCAACCGATCATCGACCGATTACCGATCACCGATATATAAACTCCCCAAAGAAAGTTTGGAAATGTTATTTTAGGTCGATTATTTCTCCCCTTTAATAATACCAATTGGCATTGTATTTTATATCGTTGGAAAGCCTGATTAGTGATAGGGCTTTTTTTTATAAAAAATATATATATATATATATATATATATATATATTTATTTATTTTTTATATAAAAAATTGCCGATCGCGAAAGCATATTTGAGGTAAAAATCGGCAGATACAGATTGCTTGCCGATCGATCAGTGCACCCCTAGTTAGTCTAGTTGAGCAATGCTGAGCTGGGCTTATTAATTTCCTGCATACTGCAACACTGTTGGAAGGGATCTGCTTACCTCACATGACAACTCTTTGGCTGCAAGCAGCTATGCTGAGGGGCAAACAGGAAGTGAGCAGAAACATGTACCTCTATGGCATCATGACTTTCAGGGCAAACAGGAAGTGAGCAGAAACATGTACCTCTACGGCATGACGTTCAGGCCCGTTATAGATCAGATTTGGCATCAGCGTTTCCAAGATCGGAAAACGAGTTGGCACTAGTTTGTGGCAATTGTACAGATGATCTTATGTGTGTGTGACAGTTTCTGGCGCAGATCTGGACCAATGAAGCCAATGAGAGTTTGAGGATGAAGTACCTCCATGTTTGTTTGGTTCTGTGTTGTAGTGGCACGTGAGGCTGTTTTTGGCTGTTGATTTGGCAGGTCCAGGTTGTTCACACTCTGGTAGTGCGTCTTCACTTCGTCCAGCCTGTAGTTGGTATTCCTCAATCCACAAAAGTGTTTTCCCCCAAATGCAACTTCTCGTCGAGTGTGGTGTTCTCCTCCCAGCCTGTCCAACTGGTCGTCAGGTGTGTTCCCAGCCTGAACGACCCTTGTGAAGCAGCTGGATTCACGCGAGATCATGAGATCACATCGCAAATCCATCTTGCCACGCTCCGATCGAATGGTTTGAATCCGAAGTTCCGAACCACCAAGTGGCTCAGACCAATCAACATCCAGACTCTGAGGCAGCGATGGGCGGGCTTTAGGGGTGACGACAGCAAGAAGCGTGCCCGTGATAGACGGATGATTCATCCAATCACCTGCCAATACAACCTCATCAGAACAGAACTCACTCCTAGATGAACTGTTAAGGCTGTGGGCGGGTGTGTGTGTGTCTGTGTGTGCATGATATCTGAGAGTCGGACTTGTTTTATTTGGCCTGCCTTACAAACCCAGCTTGTTGTGTGTGTGTGTGTGTGTGTGTGTGTGTGTGTGTGTGTGTGTGGACAGTGTCCTTGGACCTGTGTTCTCCTGTTCCTCCACTTTCTTGTTTTACTTGCCCTTGATTTGAACTGTCATTTTTATTAATTGTTATTAGGGATGCACCGATATGAATATTTTGGCCGATGCCGATAACCGATATTAAGATTGCTGTTATGGCCGATAACCGATATTTACCGATGTCGATATGGTCTGTATAAAAACACATTTCTATGATAATAAAATTTTGTACATACTGAAAAACACATGTAAACACTGAATTTGAAAAAGTTATACATTTCTTTATTTCAAAAACATTTGTAAAAGCCCATAAATCATAGATTTACTGCATTATTTCATCTCAATGTGAAGAATTTGGCTGATACCGATAACCGATATTAACATTGCAACATTGGACCGATACCGATATGTTAAAAAATGACTAACATCGGCCGATACCGATATGATTGCCGATATATTGTGCATCCCTAATTGTTATTGCCTATATGATTTGTGTTGACACTTTAGCCCTGGACTACCACACGACTATAATAATGGTAACCATATTTAAGGGGGAAAACGATGAACCGATTTGTTGAATGAGTTTATTTTTGAGTTCACGCTGTCGTTCAGTTTGCTCCTTCAAGCCCTTTGATTTGACCTGTGTGCGTGTGCATGTGTGTTTGTGTTTGTGTCCACAGAAAGGCCTAAAGAATGTGTTTGACGAGGCGATATTGGCCGCTCTGGAGCCCCCAGAGCCCAAGAAGAAACGTAAATGTGCGCTGCTATGAGAGGCCCCGCCCGCCACCACCCACCATTTTTTCAAGCTCGCACACAAACACACACATCTTAAATACACACACACACACACACACACACACGCCCCCTAACCCCGCCCCCTAACCCCTCCCTTGCTCTGCTAAGGCCGGTTGACAGCTTTGTCCTCCACAGCGAAGACGAGTAACAAGACAACCTACCTAAGTTTCACATCACTGCAATAATTCCCCCCCCCCCCCCACACACACACACACACTTCTGAGTCCGGGGCAGAAGACGAACGTGCAGGCTCCGATGCGCACGATGGGGATCAACATGGAAGGCTTACGTATACAAGTAGAATTTAAAAAATCTGTGAGCTTCGATAGATCCACTTAAATTCAGTCAGTGTTGTTGTGGCCCGTTCACTCTTTTCTTTTAGATGCCCCAGCCACTTAGTTGTCCTCAGCCAATTGATAGCTTTTGTTTGGAGATAAGCCCCGCCCCTCGGCCCTTTTCAAGCTGCCTGATTGACAGCGGCACACGCCGCCGGTCCCCGCCCCCCTCCGCCGACGAGCACACTCATCATCACGCGATCTCTCCACCACGCTCTCTCTCTCTCGTGAGGCGCGACCTGAAGAAGTGCTGACCAGAGTCGTGTTTCTTTTGTTTTCTTTTTGTTTGCCAACACCCCTTCCCTTCACAAACACACACGAGAAGTGTGAGATATTTATTCCACGTTGTCCAGATAGACTCACTCTAGAACCACCGAGGCTCTACCACCGTGGAGATGTGACGGGACTAAATGCAGCCCCCCACACAGTCCAGCCCCCCAGCCTGAATCGAATTGGTAAATATGGGGCGTCTTTAGTATGCGGTCCTCTCCGCTCTTCAGGTGTGCAGAGTAGCGGTCCGTTTGGAGCACGGTGTTCACCGAAGAGCTAACGGCATCCAACGCAGACGGGGGTCCACTAG